>NC_056726.1:1841678580-1841751080 GCF_019279795.1 Protopterus annectens | reverse complement strand
AACTGCAAACATCTGTATCTCAATTTACATTTCATTAACATACCATTTCAATAGTGCAATAAGAAAGCATTTGCAAAAACATTCAGTCCCCAACTGTCATCCTTATCCTGCTTATGTCTTCCTGTTGGTTGTACTTGCCTACCCCTTCTTGTTCCCTATAGCAAGTACTTCATTGTACAGAACATGACAGCTTAATTATGAGGAAATAAGTAAGATTAACACACCATACAGATGGTCCTACATGTCTCACAAAAAATACTATTACTATTCCTGTCTCCATCTGTCTCTTTCTCTCTCTGTTTACCCCTTCTTCTTCAATAACTTGTCACTTTAATTGTGTGATTTAAACTGTGTGAAGTAGAGTTCCTTTGTGGTGTGATGAGATAATGCTCAGGTCTATAGACAGATGTTTTGCATACTTTCAAGCTGTGATCCAGGCATTAGCTAACTGGTACTGAGTGTTTTAGTACACTGTTTTATGTGTAGCTGTTGCCTACATACGGTTATGAGCCACCCTATCCTGCTTCTGTTATAAGCTACTTGGTTCCTGCCTCCCTCTCCCTGTGTCTATGTATCTTCATCCTTCTGTGTCATTACTCTTTCTCCTCTGTATTTGCATATGGAGCACCAACTGCAAATGAGGATAAATGGAAGTACACAGTGTAAGGCTAAACCTTATGAGTTTTTGCCTTTGGTCACATTACTCTGGTGCCCTTCATGCTATTGTGCTTAGCAATGTATAGTCAGGTTAATCTTCTGTTGAACAAGCTGAAGAGATGAGGTAAAGTTGACAGGTGTCATGAGAGTAATGAGTAAAACATACATTCTCCTTTTGTGCAGTCTGTTGTCATTTTGGAACTTTGTGAACTAAGAGTCCCTTTATGGTGTGTTTAGATAATACTCTGGTCTGTACATTTGTCTTGGAATAATGTGAAGGTTTGAATCCAGATATATGCCAAAGTGTTACTGTATATTTTGTATGACTCCTATGGCTGTAACTGGTGGCTACACATGCTCTTAAAACATTATCCTGCTGCTGTATTAATGTGGTTCTCTCTGTTGTGAAGACTATCTTGTACAGATATTGCCTCCAGGCAAACAGTTACATGACACAAATATGTGCAGAAATGAACCATAAACTAATCTCTTAGTATGTCTGTATATGTATTCCTGTCATCAACTGCTCACCTCTTCCCACCTCTTCTGTGTTATCAAATAAATATCCTTGATTCAAAGCGGTTTCCTTAAGCCATGTTTCCACCAGCAATAACATGCTTGGTCCCTCATGTGTTCATAATACACCTGTAGCTTATATAACGATTGAAGAACTGCACCTGCCATAGCAAATGCGCAAATCATTGTGACATTATCTCTACCCAGGTCCCGTAATCAAAGAGCCTCAATCCTCACCACTGACACCGGTCAGAGATGGTCATTAAGAACAGGAATGAATTTACACAGTAGATGCAGCTCTCCGCATCAAGCACAATTTCCCAAAGAGCACACAGGGAACATACTTCAGACCTGGGACTAGACTCTCTGTCTCTCCAGATCCCAAACGAGACTCACTTTTGAGCACTGTGTCCCAGTTACAAGAAGCTGACATACCCACATAAGGGTATTTGATTTTCATGCATATATACACACACACACACACACACACACACACACACACACACACACACACACACACACACACACACACACACACACACACACACACACACACTCACTCACTCACTCACTCATGGGAAAGCCAGTGTAGATTTACTAGCTGTACTCCTTCTGCCCAGAATATAAGGTAACCATGCTCTTACAAGGGTATCCAATTATACTGAGTAAAAATCAATATTAATATAAATGGTAGAGTGTAACCAAAGCAGCAAGGCTTTTTAGAGTGGCCAAGGCATCACTAAAATAAGGACTCTCAAGATGATAAATGTATTCTCTAAAAGACCGGCCACAATGAAAGGTATAAAAATGTTTTAATAATAAATAAAACAGAAAAATGGGAATACCAAATATCTAAGTACAGTAAACATCAGAGTTTCAATCACAGGAAATAAAAATAACACAGGTGGACATATTCAAACAGATGCAGAAAAAACAATACTTAACTAATTTCACTGTATTTCCCTAACTTATTACAGCAAAGCAAGATTAGATGCTAAGATGCTTACTTCCATAAAGCTAGTTGATGAGCTTCAAACTTACACTGAACTGAATTCAACTCAGCTAACTGAACTGTGATAACTGTCATGGATTATTATTCCAAGGAAAACAAAACGAGCTGCTGTATGGGTTCCATGCTCTCATTGCTGGTTATGGAATGGTATCACATTTGATCAGCTGACTCTGGTACAATACACCTTCACAGTTTTGCCAAGATCTGTCGCAGCATCTGAAAGCCCCAGTACAGTCACAAAAACTTCCATGCTTCCCTTCCAGAATTCCCTGTTCAAACACAAACATCCAACCTGCCACCTTCAACACAAGCATCTGCACAAGTCAGCATGACAGCCAAATGACACAAAGCCACCCACAAAACTCCAGCCATCTACTCTAGCACATGCCACGCATGCACCACCCCACTCCCCCTGGCACATATAGCAACACCTCATACTGTCACAATCATAACACCTGAAACACTACAATAAGACATATCTGTTCTGTATTCCACAGATTCAGACATGCTTGTATGCGTATACTGTTTATTTGTGTGAAAGTCAGCACAGAGCACCATAGGCTACTGCTAATTCCCATTCTAAGTTCACCACCTCAAGATATGATTATGCATGCCTTTATACTTTGCCATCAGCAGCACAAGTGAGCTTATCAGTGCTGCTGTTCAGACAGAGGGTAAAAAAAATATTTACAACAAATAATTCTTCGTTTATGTTGTAGAACTTCTGTATGCCTTTACTGAATTTTGAAAAAAAGGTATCTGAATTTCAGAGTGATATCAACTCAATAAAGTCAGTCTGTTGAAGTATGCCTGCACTCCAACATTTACACTTGCAGCTGTGTTACAATGGTGGGTAACCTTTTCACATTGAATCCATCACTGTTAATCTGAAATGTACTGCAATATTTAGGAAGTGTCTGTTTGTAGTGTCCAAGCATGAGACAAGACAAGTGACAGTGACACTATAAATGTTTACTATTTCCATGCAATTATCCAGGAATGAACTGACAGGAATACTTGATTGATAATCCACTGGTTTACAACTGTTAATGTCACTGATATCCCACACTGTAAAACAGGTACATGTCCCTCATAGTAACACAATGTACATGAATGAAAGTATAGAAATCTTAGCATAGCAGTATGTCATTACATGGGACAAGCAAAATGCTATCACAACTGTAAAACAACATCTTGTGTGCTGGTTTGATGCTGGAAGTGTTCTGTACCTTGTAATCTTAGGTAGTCTGTTCAAATCCAGCCATTACTCCTCAGACTCACCTGCATCAGTATGCCTGTGAATTTACAGGTAGGTAACAATGTTGTCAGGCAGCTACCTGCTGTGTACAAGTATGGCTAGGAAATCCTAACAACAATTTATTCTAATTTTTCACAGAGAAATGCTTTATTAGATAATGACACTGCCGTAGGATGATATTTGGCATGAGAACTACTATGGCTTTTCATATGGCATGAGGACATGAGATAATGTTCTGTACGATGTTGCCGCAGTAAGGCATGTGTTCAAATCCATGATTATCTACACATTGTGCATGACTGTCATTCTGCCATCACACTGACAACTTCATGTGTTTGGGTATACCTAACAGCAGGTAATGTTGTATAAGAAAGATACATATAGCAACATTCTTTTTAAAAGAAGTTACAGACACACATGACCATTGCAGAAATATGATGTCATGGCTTCAAAGACCCAAATATCTCACAACTGTAGCATCACTTGCACTGTGGCATGTTTATTCTTTCCAATATCATGCAGCTTCTGTCACCACATAAAATCCCACAGTGAATAACTGTAAGTGGTGTGTGTCTTAATGCTGTCATGCATGAGTGACATTCACAAGTGTTATAGTGTGTACAGTTAGTGGCAGGAACTTTCCCCAGACCTTTTATCTCATACAAATTGCAATGCAATCATATGATGTAATAACTTTGAATAGGTGGAGTCTCACAGCTTTGTTAAGACCTCCACTGTGGAGCATGTGATTCATACATATGTCAGTAGTCAGTAGACTTACATAGCTTGCAGTTCAATCTCAGTAAAAGCCAACACTCTATGTACACAAACAACATTGCATGAGGTTATTCTTCTCGAGTTTTACTTTGGGGAAAGAAATATAAAGTCATGTTGTAATATCATGCAAGTGAAACAGTTGTTCTGTGAATGTTGTGGTGTGAGTACTCCTGCATCAAACACATTCAGTAATGACTTACACAGCTTATCTACACACAGACATATGTTTCATTTCTGGGACAATGCGGTCATACAAAACAAAAGGAACAGCTTCCTTGGCCAAGAAACAGTGATATTGCACTGTGCATGGTTGTGTGGACATTAACACAGTCACCTCATGTCATCATTCTGACAATCATACTGTACAAATTATCCTCACATGTCCTTTATTACTTCATACATTGATTTCATTTACTTGTGACAAGATATATTGTTATGTCATGTGGCAGACAGCTCTGTAGAGTGTGTAGTATGACAGGCAGTGGTTTGAATCTGGTAACATTATTTATCATATAACTGTGTCAGACAGGAGCAGCTTAGGCAAAGGAAATATTTATGGCACACTCAGAGAGTAATAGTTTTAAGGTATCACCCTTCATGGTAGGGAATCCATAGCCATTACAATTAAAGTGCTGTAAGTACTTCAAGCGTGTTCATCATGACACACAGTACGTCCATTTCTGTGGCATCACAGGTTCATATGCATCTCTCTAAAATCTATCCTAGCATATGTTAGAGTCTGGTAAGATGCAGATGTTGAGCATGTCATTGATTGTTCACAGGTATTACATTATTTTCAAGTAAGAATACACTGGATTTCATGTCTTCCTCCAAACATTTATGTATTACTGTAATTGTTTTCTTCACACTGTACAGCTTTATAGTACACAAGGACTTACATAACATTTCTTACTGTACGGCATTATGCAAAATCATCATAAAGTGTGATTGGGCCTGTGTTTGGGCACTTTTGTGTGTGTTTCTGTTGTTTACTTGCTGTTATGACAGTACTCACTGTAATGTCTTCTGAGCATACTCAGTATAATCATGTAGTAGACGCACTCCATTTACAGAGACCTTGAACTACTGTGTTATTATTGTCACTTGTGTATTTTGAATGCTATTATAGTAATGTTCATAATGTAAAACATTATGCTTGTTTAATACATGTGTCAAGGTAATATACTCCCATCTACATTGTCCAATGACAATAAATGGGATAACATAAGGATCATTCTTTGTTTATACAAGATGAAGTGGAAAAAAAAGCACTACAGTCAGTTATCAGATGTCATACACAATAATGGCAGTGTATGTCAATTGTCTCTATTGTATCCTTGCTTACTGTTAGCTCAGCTCGGCATGTTATCAACATTAATATCACATTTACTCCTTTCTTACAATGTTGCATTGCGTTCCTCTCACATCCATTGTTAGCATGTCCATTTTTAGTTATTTACTTGGGTAAATAATTGGAAACAGGATTATTTGTTATTGCCATCAGCATGGACATCTTTTGGTTGAAAATGTTTCTTTGCAACATCATCACATTTGAATGCATTAACTGTGTACATTTTTATGTTTATCCTCCATGGGTTCTTATGTCTGCAGTATTAACACAGCATTTTGTGCACAATCTCCCAGTTTCATGTCCCCTGCATCTAACTTCTTATAATCTAGTTGCCCGCACTTCATATAAATTGTCTGCACATGCTCACATAATAGGTTTGCCTACAGGCGAGGAGTTTTGTTTACAATGTGTGCGCATGTTTCCCAGCACTGTTTCATGGCCTCCAACACTGCAGCAGGCCATGAAATGTTGCTTGTAAATGTGCAAGCATGATGAACAGCATGCATATTCAATGAGCGTTGCTGCTCATCATTTTAAAGCTCTGAAATTCTGCAGGTTCTGAGTTAAGGCTACAGAATTGTTAATGAATCCCAGGATAATGTTACAGTTCATTCAATTTATTAACATTGATCAATTATATTTTTATTAACTCTTTACTGAATTAAAAAATGTATGGGGAGTGCTTATGCATACATGGGATGATATGGGAAGCATTTATTCCTACATGGGATGATATAGGAAGTACTTATGCTTACATGGGAAGATGAGTGCATTGCTATCAGGTCCTGGTGGGGTTTACATTTGCACTATACTGACAGTAACATAATAAATGATGATACAGTTTATATTAGTACCTGATATTGATTTGATTGCAATATTGGATTGAAATCAGTTTAATCATTATATGACCATTCTTTATGCATGCTTGTAGTTTTATGTATATACCCCCACACACACACACACACACACACACAAATATATATATATATATATATATATATATATATAGAGAGAGAGAGAGAGAGAGAGTTTTCATAAACTCAAAATTCATGCAGTTGAGACCGTATGATCAAACTCAAGCATCAAAAAAAAAAATCTACTCTTTTTACCCACAGCCCTTGGAAATTATATATACCAACTCTGAGATTGCACTAAAATAAAGAAAAGGGCAAATTTCCCTTTTTTCTCTCTACAGTGATCTCCATTCAAAAGCTTCAAGCTTTCAAAAACTCCATCATATGGTCTCGACATTAAGAATTTCATGTTTCTAAAAACTCGATCAACTGATAGGGATCCATATATATATATATATATATATATATATATATATATATATATATATATATATAAAATCACTTAAAGACAGAATACTACATTTATACACTGAAAAAATTGCAGGAAGACGGACCACAAACTGTAGAAAAACACAAACGTTGAAGTGCCAAATAATCCACGAGAGCCAGCAAACCTAAATGCACTTTTATTTTAAATAAAAAACAGCGTTTTCGCTACCAATGCAGAGTAGCTTCCTCGGAGGCAAGAAAACACAGTAAAAAGGTGCCAAACAATTATATAGCAAATGCACCTTCAATCAATTAAGATGTGATGGGGTAACTGTGTGAACACAACTAACCCATTTTTTAAAAACATATACACTTAACATTATATGCAAGTGAACTTTTGACAATAAAATCAAACAAAATAAACTATAAGCTATAAAATACTATTATACATGATAATGAAAGACATGATAAACAATCCGTGATAGATTGTGAAAGATTGTGAATTCAGATGCCATAATATAACATGGGCTCAGAAATAAACCCATCATCTCTTTTCTATGATCACAATGTTTTAATGTAAATAGGCCCTATATTTTAAGACTGGGGCAATGTTGCAGCTCTCATTTAAACCTGGGAGGTTGAAAGCATCTAGCTTCAGTTGCCATTCTAACTCTGAAATCTCTAACAAAGAGGGCCACCCTAAAAGATCTATATGTACAATCTATCCCCATAAAAACAAAATTGTGGCCAGGGTTTGACTCAACATGTTTCGCTAGAGCATTTTCACTTTTGTTGTTCCTTATGGCATAGCAATGTTGATATATCGCTCCTGATTTTCTGTCGGTTTACAGTTACCGGACGAAAAGTCGAGCAACAAACACAAAAATCGCATTATGTGATAGATTTAGTTTCACAGTTTATTCTACTGTTAATATCATACTTTCTGTGGCCTATATTAAAAGAATTCCCTGTCCATACGGCACATGACACCAATTACATGCTCCACAAGTAAAACAACCTCTAGTTTTAGAAAAGAGTTGCTTGGGGTGATTTCTTTGTAAGAGTTCTTTTATATTAGTGCCTCTTTGTATGTAATTCTCGGTTTAACCCCTAATTTCTCAACCAAAGAGAGTTGTTGTTAATAAAATACCAATTCTTCTCAATGATATCAGAAATTTGCCTTGGTTGTTGTAAAACTCAAGGTAAACTCCTTAGAAAGATTCTCTCTGTTAGTGACCGAAGGGGAGGCATTGGTTTGGGGCTCAATTGTGTTATCAAAACATTCAGAAAGGGTGATTCTTTTTTCATAGATTAATGGCCTAAAAAATCCTCTTTCCCTCTTCAGTGTGACTTCTACAACCAGTTCCTCTACTATGGACCTAAGGTATCCACGGTTAATGAAGAAATCTGTTAATACATCACATTCATTTTCAAAGTCCTTAAATTCACTACACATTCTAACCACCCTGACTAGTTGGCCCTTAATAATGGCTCTTTTCAACTTAAAAGGGTGGGCACTAGTAAAGTGTAAAAAATTATTTACATAGGTCTCTTTACGGAAAATGGATGAAACAAGTCTTGAATTAGTTAAGTCTTTTTTAAGTTTAACATCCAAGTAGTCAATCTCATCAACAGCAAATTTGGAAGTAAATTTTAAAAAGGAAGTAGTTTGATTAAGAAAATCTACAAACAATTGCGCTACTTGGTCATCCCCTTTGAAAAGGATGAATATATCATCCAAAAACCTGGTGTAATACCCAATTTTTTCTTTCCAATCTGGGTGATTAAGGACGAACTCCTTCTCCCAATATGCCATAAACATATTGGCTACTATAGCACCACAAGGAGAGCCCATCGCCACATTATTTAGGGATAGGCAAGCTTATGAACACAACAAAGCCTACCCTAAGTTAAATTTGTTCCAAGATACTAATGATGTTGATGTCTTATGTGAAACTGAGGTGTATGAAACAGAACAGTTGCAACATAATGATAAAAATGAAAAAGAAGCACCTGAAAGTTCCAATACTGTTAGGCGCAGCAACAGAAATAGGAACAAAGCAGGAAGTACGGTAACTTATGGTGCAAGCCAGACTTGTTTCATCCATTTTCCGTAAAGAGACCTATGTAAATAATTTTTTACACTTTACTAGTGCCCACCCTTTTAAGTTGAAAAGAGCCATTATTAAGGGCTTACTAGTCAGGGCGGTTAGAATGTGTAGTGAATTTAAGGACTTTGAAAATGAATGTGATGTAGATTTCTTCATTAACCGTGGATACCTTAGGTCCATAGTAGAGGAACTGGTTGTAGAAGTCACACTGAAGAGGGAAAGAGGATTTTTAGGCCATTAATCTATGAAAAAAGAATCACCCTTTCTGAATGTTTTGATAACACAATTGAGCCCCAAACCAATGCCTCCCCTTCGGTCACTAACAGAGAGAATCTTTCTAAGGAGTTTACCTTGAGTTTTACAACAACCTTTAACTTGGAATCAAGGCAAATTTCTGATATCATTGAGAAGAATTGGTATTTTATTACCAACAACTCTCTCTTGGTTGAGAAATTAGGGGTTAAACCGAGAATTACATACAAAAGAGGCACTAATATAAAAGAACTCTTACAAAGAAATCACCCCAAGCAACTCTTTTCTAAAACTAGAGGTTGTTTTACTTGTGGAGCATGTAATTGGTGCCATGTGGCACGGACAGGGAATTCTTTTAATATAGGCCACAGAAAGTATGATATTAACAGTAGAATAAACTGTGAAACTAAATCTATCACATACGTGGCTTTTTGTGTTTGTTGCTCGGCTTTCTACGTCGGTAAAACCGACAGAAAATTCAGGGAGCGCATATATCAACATTGCTATGCCATAAGGAACAACAAAAGTGAAAATGCTCTAGCGAAACATGTTGAGTCAAACCCTGGCCACAATTTTGTTTTTATGGGGATAGATTGTACATATAGATCTTTTAGGGGTGGCCCTACTTCTCTTTTGTTAGAGATTTCAGAGTTAGAATGGCAACTGAAGCTAGATGCTTTCAACCTCCCAGGTTTAAATGAGAGCTGCAACATTGCCCCAGTCTTAAAATATAGGGCCTATTTACGTTAAAACATTGTGATCATAGAAAAAAGATGATGGGTTTATTTCTGAGCCCATGTTATATTATGGCATCTGAATTCACAATCTTTCACAATCTATCACGGATTGTTTATCATGTCTTTCATTATCATGTATAATAGTATTTTATAGCTTATAGTTTATTTTGTTTGATTTTATTGTCAAAAGTTCACTTGCATATAATTTTAAGTGTATATGTTTTTAAAAAATGGGTTGGTTGTGTTCACACAGTTACCCCATCACATCTTAATTGATTGAAGGTGCATTTGATATATAATTGTTTGGCGCCTTTTTACTGTGTTTTCTTGCCTCCGAGGAAGCTACTCTGCATTGGTAGCGAAAACGCTGTTTTTTATTTACAATAAAAGTGCGTTTAGGTTTGCTGGCTCTCGTGGATTATTTGGCACTTCAACGTTTGTGTTTTTCTACATTTATACACTGACATATCTTTTACATTTGGTTGCAATATAGCAGAAAATCATGTCAAAAAATTAGGAGGTGCAGCATCCAGCAGGATAAAAGCACCGATGAACTAAAAAGTCTACCAAAGCCACATTTGAGGTATATTTGGCCTCCCAGGACAAGGACAACCATATGACATTCTGTTATATCCACAACCTCAAAGTCAGTACACAACTGTATGCAAAGCTTGTTGTTAATGGAGTCACCTATAATGAGCCAAAGTATATAGCAAACCTACTGGCAGACAAATTCAGCACCAACTTTACCCCTCTATCCCCCTCAGCCTTCCCTCAGGAAATATCAAATACAACTCTCCCTGCTATCACTAGGGAAAAGATCCTTAATGCTCTCTCTAAGGCCAAGAACTCTAGGCCCAGACAACATCCAAGGATGCATTCCAAATAGCATGAAATATGACCTACCAGGCCAACTGGAATTGCTATTTAACTGTAGTCTTCAAACAGGCTTCATGCCTCATGAATGTAGAACAGCAACAGTCATCCCTCTCCACAAATGTGGGCCATCTACAGACCTTGGAAACTTCAGATCCATAATTTTCACTAGTCTCATATGCAAAGTCATTGAAAGAATTGCCCCAGAAATTATTAATAATGACACAAGAGATCAGTGGACACTAGACCCAAAGCATCAATAATTCCAAAAACATGCTATGTACATGGTTTTAAACAATTTCATCTTAAAGCTTATACAACTCAACTGCATTAACATTTGACCTCTGTCTAGTGCAGGTAAATAGATATTAACTGTTGTTTTTATGATAATCTATATGGATATAATTTTCACATTTTTCTAAACATCCCAACAACCAAGTAACACAGACAGAACTCCTTAGTCTCATATGAAAGCTTTCAGCTAGATGAATAAAATGCTGCTGACAGAATGTGGGTAACATGAGTGGTTACTGAGATATGGTAAGTTATTTACAAAATATTGTAAATGTAATAGTTACTGTGTTTAGTGTGACTTATAAAATTCAGTTTAAGACCTAGAACCTAAAGAATACTACCACTATAAAAATAGTTTGTGTTGAAGAGTTTGCCATTGATATGCCTTTCATAATCCCTGTAGTTCCAGAGATATGATCATTTGTTTGAAATGTGAGGACATAATCTGATTCTGTGAAAAGGCTTAGACTCTGCCCATTGGAAGTTACAGTGCAAACTTCCTGAGCTCCATTGGAGTGAATGAGTTAATAACAAGGTCATAAGCACGCAATCAGTTGTAAGGGACTTGGGCACCTTGGTTGATAGCAAACTGACTTTTGATGACCATATTGCATCCGTTGTATGGTAAGCTTTCTACATGGCCCACCTCATTAGTAAGGGTGTCTCATCCAGGGACAAACAGGTCATAACATCCATGTATTCTTCCCTTATAAAACCCATTATTGAGCGCAATGCCCCTCTCACAAAGCACATGCAGCAGCTGGAGAGACTACAGAGGTTCCTTACCAGGAGAATCCAGGGCCTCAAACATTTCCCCCACACAGATAAGATAAAGGTCCTGTCCCTCTGTTCATTCTCATAAGACTCCTCAGAGGTGACCTCTGTCTGGTGTACAGTCTCAAACCCCACCCTGATAGGACTGCTGCATACCGCAAGTCAAGCTCCACTCGAGTAACCCGCATGTGCAACCTCAACCTGGTCTGTGACATCAGTAGGACTTGTTGGCAGGACAGATTTGTGTCCCAGAAGCTCCCCCTTCTATGGAATAGACTCCCTCTCCATGTCAAACAGAGTCCCTCTTTAACCCTTTTTAAGCACAACCTGGATAACTGGATGGGGAACAAGAAATACACCCCTGGGATTCCACCTGTGTCCCTGCGTCCCTGCTGGACAGGGGCATTGGGTGCTGACTTGTCAGAACATGGGCTAAATTCTTGGCTAGGCTTGTAAGAGCCTCAGGGCCAATAGCCTAGTAATTTCCTATGATTCTATGATCCTATGATTTAGTTTTACTCCATGGCTGTGACATCAATTGTTTGTTTGTGTCAGCACTTCCTGGAGAACATTTGTATTAGTGGGAGAGTCAGTGACAGCTCTTAATTTCCAATCATCTTCATATTTAGTCAGCCAGAGACCACTGACATTGGCCTTGACTTCAGAGAAGTAAATGCTAAAAAGAAACAATCCCAGGACCAATCCCTGAGGGACTCTGCTTGTGACTGGCCTCTTGGTAGATGTTGACTCCCCATTTTTAACTTCCTGGGTACTGTCTGTGAGCTAGCTGGCTATCCACCAGGTGACATAAGGGTTTGTACCTAACCTCATGAGTTTGTCAACAATGCCCAAGTGGGGTATTGTGTCAGATGCCTTGGCCAGGTGAAGGTAGGCAGTATGTGAACCATTTTGCCTTCATCCATTGCTTTGGGTCTAGTGTCCACTGATCTCTTGTGTCATTATTAATAATTTCTGGGGCAATTCTTTCAATGACTTTGCATATGAGACTAGTGAAAATTATGGATCTGAAGTTTCCAAGGTCTGTAGATGGCCCACATTTGTGGAGAGGGATGACTGTTGCTGTTCTACATTCATGAGGCATGAAGCCTGTTTGAAGACTACAGTTAAATAGCAATTCCAGTTGGCCTGGTAGGTCATATTTCATGCTATTTGGAATGCATCCTTGGATGTTGTCTGGGCCTAGAGTTCTTAGCCTTAGAGAGAGCATTAAGGATCTTTTCCCTAGTGATAGCAGGGAGAGTTGTATTTGATATTTCCTGAGGGAAGGCTGAGGGGGAGAGAGGGGTAAAGTTGGTGCTGAATTTGTCTGCCAGTAGGTTTGCTATATACTTTGGCTCATTATAGGTGACTCCATTAACAACAAACTTTGCATACAGTTGTGTACTGACTTTGAGGTTGTGGATATAACAGAATGTCATATGGTTGTCCTTGTCCTGGGAGGCCAAATATACCTCAAATGTGGCTTTGGTAGACTTTTTAGTTCATCAGTGCTTTTATCCTGCTGGATGCTGCACCTCCTAATTTTTTGACATGATTTTCTGCTATATTGCAACCAAATGTAAAAGATATGTCAGTGTATAAATGTAGAAAAACACAAATGTTGAAGTGCCAAATAATCCACGAGAGCCAGCAAACCTAAACGCACTTTTATTGTAAATAAAACAGTTTCTGCTAGCTACCAATGCAGAGTAGCTTCCTCGGAGGCAAGAAAACACAGTAAAAAGGCGCCAAACAATTATATAGCAAATGCACCTTCAATCAATTAAGATGTGATGGGGTAACTGTGTGAACACAACCAACCCATTTTTTAAAAACATATACACTTAAAATTATATGCAAGTGAACTTTTGACAATAAAATCAAACAAAATAAACTATAAGCTATAAAATACTATTATACATGATAATGAAAGACATGATAAACAATCCGTGATAGATTGTGAAAGATTGTGAATTCAGATGCCATAATATAACATGGGCTCAGAAATAAACCCATCATCTCTTTTCTATGATCACAATGTTTTAACGTAAATAGGCCCTATATTTTAAGACTGGGGCAATGTTGCAGCTCTCATTTAAACCTGGGAGGTTGAAAGCATCTAGCTTCAGTTGCCATTCTAACTCTGAAATCTCTAACAAAAGAGAAGTAGGGCCACCCCTAAAAGATCTATATGTACAATCTATCCCCATAAAAACAAAATTGTGGCCAGGGTTTGACTCAACATGTTTCGCTAGAGCATTTTCACTTTTGTTGTTCCTTATGGCATAGCAATGTTGATATATGCGCTCCCTGAATTTTCTATGGGGTTTGAAAGCCGAGCAACAAACACAAAAAGCCACGTATGTGATAGATTTAGTTTCACAGTTTATTCTACTGTTAATATCATACTTTCTGTGGCCTATATTAAAAGAATTCCCTGTCCGTACCACATGGCACCAATTACATGCTCCACAAGTAAAACAACCTCTAGTTTTAGAAAAGAGTTGCTTGGGGTGATTTCTTTGTAAGAGTTCTTTTATATTAGTGCCTCTTTTGTATGTAATTCTCGGTTTAACCCCTAATTTCTCAACCAAGAGAGAGTTGTTGGTAATAAAATACCAATTCTTCTCAATGATATCAGAAATTTGCCTTGATTCCAAGTTAAAGGTTGTTGTAAAACTCAAGGTAAACTCCTTAGAAAGATTCTCTCTGTTAGTGACCGAAGGGGAGGCATTGGTTTGGGGCTCAATTGTGTTATCAAAACATTCAGAAAGGGTGATTCTTTTTTCATAGATTAATGGCCTAAAAATCCTCTTTCCCTCTTCAGTGTGACTTCTACAACCAGTTCCTCTACTATGGACCTAAGGTATCCACGGTTAATGAAGAAATCTACATCACATTCATTTTCAAAGTCCTTAAATTCACTACACATTCTAACCGCCCTGACTAGTAAGCCCTTAATAATGGCTCTTTTCAACTTAAAAGGGTGGGCACTAGTAAAGTGTAAAAAATTATTTACATAGGTCTCTTTACGGAAAATGGATGAAACAAGTCTGGCTTGCACCATAAGTTACCGTACTTCCTGCTTTGTTCCTATTTCTGTTGCTGCGCCTAACAGTATTGGAACTTTCAGGTGCTTCTTTTTCATTTTTATCATTATGTTGCAACTGTTCTGTTTCATACACCTCAGTTTCACATAAGACATCAACATCATTAGTATCTTGGAACAAATTTAACTTAGGGTAGGCTTTGTTGTGTTCATAAGCTTGCCTATCCCTAAATAATGTGTGATGGGCTCCCTTGTGGTGCTATAGTAGCCAATATGTTTATGGCATATTGGGAGAAGGAGTTCGTCCTTAATCACCCAGATTGGAAAGACAAGATTGGGTATTACACTAGGTTTTTGGATGATATATTCATCCTTTTCAAAGGGGATGACCAAGTAGTGCAATTGTTTGTAGATTTTCTTAATCAAACTACTTCCTTTTTAAAATTTACTTCCAAATTTGCTGTTGATGAGATTGACTACTTGGATGTTAAACTTAAAAAAGACTTAACTAATTAAAGACTTGTTTCATCCATTTTCCGTAAAGAGACCTATGTAAATAATTTTTTACACTTTACTAGTGCCCACCCTTTTAAGTTGAAAAGAGCCATTATTAAGGGCCAACTAGTCAGGGCGGTTAGAATGTGTAGTGAATTTAAGGACTTTGAAAATGAATGTGATGTATTAACAGATTTCTTCATTAACCGTGGATACCTTAGGTCCATAGTAGAGGAACTGGTTGTAGAAGTCACACTGAAGAGGGAAAGAGGATTTTTTAGGCCATTAATCTATGAAAAAAGAATCACCCTTTCTGAATGTTTTGATAACACAATTGAGCCCCAAACCAATGCCTCCCCTTCGGTCACTAACAGAGAGAATCTTTCTAAGGAGTTTACCTTGAGTTTTACAACAACCAAGGCAAATTTCTGATATCATTGAGAAGAATTGGTATTTTATTAACAACAACTCTCTCTTGGTTGAGAAATTAGGGGTTAAACCGAGAATTACATACAAAAGAGGCACTAATATAAAAGAACTCTTACAAAGAAATCACCCCAAGCAACTCTTTTCTAAAACTAGAGGTTGTTTTACTTGTGGAGCATGTAATTGGTGCCATGTGGTACGGACAGGGAATTCTTTTAATATAGGCCACAGAAAGTATGATATTAACAGTAGAATAAACTGTGAAACTAAATCTATCACATACGTGGCTTTTTGTGTTTGTTGCTCGGCTTTCTACGTCGGTAAAACCGACAGAAAATTCAGGGAGCGCATATATCAACATTGCTATGCCATAAGGAACAACAAAAGTGAAAATGCTCTAGCGAAACATGTTGAGTCAAACCCTGGCCACAATTTTGTTTTTATGGGGATAGATTGTACATATAGATCTTTTAGGGGTGGCCCTACTTCTCTTTTGTTAGAGATTTCAGAGTTAGAATGGCAACTGAAGCTAGATGCTTTCAACCTCCCAGGTTTAAATGAGAGCTGCAACATTGCCCCAGTCTTAAAATATAGGGCCTATTTACGTTAAAACATTGTGATCATAGAAAAAAGATGATGGGTTTATTTCTGAGCCCATGTTATATTATGGCATCTGAATTCACAATCTTTCACAATCTATCACGGATTGTTTATCATGTCTTTCATTATCATGTATAATAGTATTTTATAGCTTATAGTTTATTTTGTTTGATTTTATTGTCAAAAGTTCACTTGCATATAATTTTAAGTGTATATGTTTTTAAAAAATGGGTTGGTTGTGTTCACACAGTTACCCCATCACATCTTAATTGATTGAAGGTGCATTTGCTATATAATTGTTTGGCCTTTTTACTGTGTTTTCTTGCCTCCGAGGAAGCTACTCTGCATTGGTAGCGAAAACGCTGTTTTTTATTTACAATAAAAGTGCGTTTAGGTTTGCTGGCTCTCGTGGATTATTTGGCACTTCAACGTTTGTGTTTTTCTACATTTATACACTGACATATCTTTTACATTTGGTTGCAATATAGCAGAAAATCATGTCAAAAAATTAGGAGGTGCAGCATCCAGCAGGATAAAAGCACTGATGAACTAAAAAGTCTACCAAAGCCACATTTGAGGTATATTTGGCCTCCCAGGACAAGGACAACCATATGACATTCTGTTATATCCACAACCTCAAAGTCAGTACACAACTGTATGCAAAGCTTGTTGTTAATGGAGTCACCTATAATGAGCCAAAGTATATAGCAAACCTACTGGCAGACAAATTCAGCACCAACTTTACCCCTCTCTCCCCCTCAGCCTTCCCTCAGGAAATATCAAATACAACTCTCCCTGCTATCACTAGGGAAAAGATCCTTAATGCTCTCTCTAAGGCCAAGAACTCTAGGCCCAGACAACATCCAAGGATGCATTCCAAATAGCATGAAATATGACCTACCAGGCCAACTGGAATTGCTATTTAACTGTAGTCTTCAAACAGGCTTCATGCCTCATGAATGTAGAACAGCAACAGTCATCCCTCTCCACAAATGTGGGCCATCTACAGACCTTGGAAACTTCAGATCCATAATTTTCACTAGTCTCATATGCAAAGTCATTGAAAGAATTGCCCCAGAAATTATTAATAATGACACAAGAGATCAGTGGACACTAGACCCAAAGCAATGGATGAAGGCAAAATGGTTCACATACTGCCTACCTTCACCTGGCCAAGGCATCTGACACAATACCCCACTTGGGCATTGTTGACAAACTCATAAGGTTAGGTACAAACCCTTATGTCACCTGGTGGATAGCCAGCTAGCTCACAGACAGTACCCAGGAAGTTAAAAATGGGGAGTCAACATCTACCAAGAGGCCAGTCACAAGCAGAGTCTTTCAGGGATCGGTCCTGGGATTGTTTCTTTTTAGCATTTACTTCTCTGAAGTCAAGGCCAATGTCAGTGGTCTCTGGCTGACTAAATATGAAGATGATTGGAAATTAAGAGCTGTCACTGACTCTCCCACTAATACAAATGTTCTCCAGGAAGGGCTGACACAAACAATTGATGTCACAGCCATGGAGTAAAACTAAATCATGGGATCATAGAATCATAGGAAGTTACTAGGCTATTGGCCGTGAGGCTCTTACAAGCCTAGCCAAGAATTTAGCCCATGTTCTGACAAGTCAGCACCCAATGCCCCTGTCCAGCAGGGACGCAGGGACACAGGTGGAATCCCAGGGGTGTATTTCTTGTTCCCCATCCAGTTATCCAGGTTGTGCTTAAAAAGGGTTAATGAGGTACTCTGTTTGACATGGAGAGGGAGTCTATTCCATAGAAGGGGGAGCTTCTGGGACACAAATCTGTCCTGCCAACAAGTCCTACTGATGTCACAGACCAGGTTGAGGTTGCACATGCGGGTTACTCGAGTGGAGCTTGACTTGCGGTATGCAGCAGTCCTATCAGGGTGGGGTTTGAGACTGCTTTGTACGCCAGACAGAGGTCACCTCTGAGGAGTCTTATGAGAATGAACAGAGGGACAGGACCTTTAGCTTATCTGTGTAGGGGAAATGTTTGAGGCCCTGGATTCTCCTGGTAAGGAACCTCTGTGGTCTCTCCAGCTGCTGCATGTGCTTTGTGAGAGGGACATTGCGCTCAATAATGGGTTTTATAAGGGAAGAATACAGGGATGTTATGACCTGTTTGTCCCTGGATGAGACACCCTTACTAATGAGGTGGGCCACATAGAAAGCTTACCATACAACGGATGCAATATGGTCATCAAAAGTCAGTTTGCTATCAACCTAGGTGCCCAAGTCCCTTACAACTGATTGTGTGCTTATGACCTTGTTATTAACTCATTCACTCCAATGGAGCTCAGGAAGTTTGCACTGTAACTTCCAATGGGCAGAGTCTAAGCCTTTTCACAGAATCAGATTATGTCCTCACATTTCAAACAAATGATCATATCTCTGGAACTACAGGGATTATGAAAGGCATATCAATGGCAAACTCTTCAACACAAACTATTTTTATAGTGGTAGTATTCTTTAGGTTCTAGGTCTTAAACTTGAATTTTATAAGTCACACTAAACACAGTAACTATTACATTTACAATATTTTGCAAATAACTTACCATATCTCAGCAACCACTCAAGTTACCCACATTCTGTTAGCAGCATTTTATTCATCTAGCTGAAAGCTTTCATATGAGACTAAGGAGTTCTGTCTGTGTTACTTGGTTGTTGGGATGTTTAGAAAAATGTGAAAATTATATCCATATAGATTATCATAAAAACAACAGTTAATATCTATTTACCTGCACTAGACAGAGGTCAAATGTTAATGCAGTTGAGTTGTATAAGCTTTAAGATGAAATTGTTTAAAACCATGTACATAGCATGTTTTTGGAATTATTGATGCAAATATGAACAAAAAATATTTGACGCCTAGAGATGTCAGTAGGAGTTAACTGCAGATGCACCTAGAGGCATCACTTGAATGTAATGAGTTAATGTGATAATTTGTGCAGAAGTCACTCTCCCCAAAGGGGATGATGATATACTTTTGGGGATTCAGTCTGAGGCCATGTTTCTGACACGAGTCATTTGTTTTGGTGAGACCCTCTTGGAGGATGTCCACATCACTAGGAGAAATGATGACAGTGCCCAGCTTGCAGTCATCTGCAAACTTGGTCAGCCATAGCCCACTGGTTTTGGCCTGTACCTCAGAAAAGTATATTCAAAACAACAGAGACCCCAAGACTGATTCCTGGGGTAGACAGCTTGTTATGGGTCTACTGCTTGAGGTGGCTACCCCTATTTTGACTATGTAGGTTCTATCAGTGAGCCAGTTTGCTACCCACGTGGTAAAAAATGGATTGATGCCTGGTTGAGAGAGTTTATCTATTATACTGGAGAGGGATGGGGAATAGTATTGAAGGCTTTGGCCAGGACAAGGTGGGAGGTGTGCACTGTCTTCCCCTCTTCCATGGCTTTGGTGATTGTCTCAAAGAAGTCGACCAAATTTAACAGGCATGACCTCCACTTGATGAACCCAAACTGTGTGGGATAGAGTGTTTGGAGGTTGCTAATGTCCTTGTTAATGAGGTCCAGGATAATGCCCTCCATGGCCTTGCAGATCAGGCTAGTCAGGCTGATGGGTTTATAATTTCCTGAATTGGTGGATATTCCAACTTTGTGCAAAGGGATGACAGCAGCTGTCATTCACTTGGCTGGGATGAAGCCGGTACTTGGGCTTTGGTTGAATAGGGTGCCAATGGTGCTGCAAGTTCCTGCCTGAGTTCATGTAGGATGCAGCTTGAGATATTATCGGGTCACATGGAGACTGTATTTTTTGGCTTTGAGAGGGCTTGATGACTTGCTACCTAGAGATAAGGAGAGAGGGGGCAGGTGCTGGGGATGTCTTGATTTACTGACTGGGGAGGGGGGGCAGACTGGTGAAGTTTTCACAGAACCTGTTTGCCAGCAGGTTAGCTATATCTATAGTGTTTGTGCATGTGGTGTCCTTGACCACCAGTTCTGAGCAGATCGGAGTGCTTCCTTTGAAACTGCAGACATATGTGAAGAAGGCCGCATAACAGTATCCTTCAGAAAGTCATCTACCCCTGGTAACTATCAGATTGATAAAACAGTTCTAAGAGCTGCTCAGTAATTAGGAACTTGGGGACACACGTAGACAGTAATCTAGCCTTTGACCATCACGTGTCTACAATAGTTAGGAAATCATTCTATGTTGTTCAACTTACTGCAGACACGTGATGGTCAAAGGTTAGAGTACTGTCTATGTGTGTCCCCAAGTCCCTAACTACTGAGTTAGCTCTTAGGATTATTTTATCAATCTGCATTTCAGCCACTGTTGTAGGGGCTTAGTGTATTTGTTTATTGTAAATATTTATTCACATCTGAACTCTTATACTGTGTCAATAGTTCCTTTAATGTAAGATATAAATAGTAGGACTGCATCTTCTTGCAAATTGTCACACTTTTATATGTGTGCACAGTTTATTTGCCTGTGGGGAGGGGTATTGTCTGTAATCTTCTATTCTTGGTTCTGTTTTAAATTATTATGGCTTGCATGCCAATGTTGCAGTTTCATGGGACAATGTGTGAATTTTCTTCAGACAGAAGGAGAAGCTGTACAGGCACAGAGAAAAATGTAGCAATTCAAGAACGTTTTCACTTCCTTTCAATTCAATGTTCATTAAGCAAAACACAATACTGCTATAGATGGCTGCTGTACATATACTTCAAAATAGTAATGTATACTTTGATAATTTCCTGATTAATAACTGTAACTATATATTGGGATTGCTTAAAATGTATAGAAAAGTAATACAAATGGCCATTTTTCTCTAAACATTGTGTTGGTCATTCACTTCACCTACAACCTCTGCCCCTCTCACCCAACCTACACCTTTACTAGGATGTGGTGCTTGACTGAGTTCAGAAATCTTGTACGTGCAGTTAATACTGTTAGACAAGTAATATACTAGTACACATTTTTTGGCCTATATAAAGAAAATCTTTCCTTAAAAAACTGTCTGCATGTACATCAACTACTAAGGTATTCTATACTACAAAATGAAAGTATGCAGCAATGCAATTTTGTTGTTGTTTGTGTAGAAACAAATAGTGATATACATGAAAAAATAGTTGCAAGTATATTCATGTAGATGTATACCTGTAATTTACAGACACATATATGCACAGTTACACACATTTCTTTACTTATGCATTGATATTTATATTTATAAGAAGAATTATGTTATCACATAAACATTCCATATATGTATAGTTTGTACAGATATATTAAGCCTTCTTTTGCATTATTATAATAAAATTACAGATACATATCTGCAGTTACACATATTTCTTCTAGCAAATGCCTTAAATTATGCAACTGTCTTAGAGTTTATTTTTAAACCAATGTTTAATATGAGCAAAAAGTAAAGAAAAAATAATGCTTACTACAGAATCCTGGCCTTCTTGTCTCTACCTGATCTACCTACTCAGCCAGCTAGTCAGGCCTATGCTTCTGTAGGCCATCATACCTGTGTCTGCAATGGGGGCCAGAGTTGGTGATCCCTGTCAGGGATGATAGGCACTTACCCAGCTACTCCAAGATGTCAATCTTTTTCCATTTAGACTCTCTGGATCTTATTGAGGTTTGAACTGCTTAGAAAGTGGAGCATTGTTTTGGTCTCTTTATCTGACCAACTCAGAGTACAGTCTTATGCCTTTCACAGGTGCTGCCATCATTCAAAGTGTTGGTATCAGAATGAAGACAGTATGAGCAAGGCTGTGGTTCATAGGTTTACAATCACTCCTTCTGGGGTGTGATATCACTCTATCCAAGCCCAGTTGACAAGCCATGGCATTAGTCCTGGTGCTGCTATTATTGGCAAGTTTTTTTTTTAAATCAAAAATGCTTTGTCACCTACTTTTTTGTAGAAATACATTCACATTTCATTTTTATGTTGATAGAAGTCATTAATGAAATAATTTTTTTTATCTTATTTACAATTCCTAATGTTGGTGTGAATTTTATCTACCTTTTTGGAGTATTATATCTGAATGTCATTTATATATTTTCCATGCAGTATATCAGCAGTATCATTTTTATTTATTTATTTATTTTTGGGGGTGGGGGCTTTTTCATAAATAAATCTTCCTGTGTGTATAACAACTTTTAGTAAATGGTGAGCGCTTGATGTGATAGTTATGTCAGATAATGTTATCTGGGTAGGGATAATACTTCATGGTTGTGCAAAGTCAAATGAATAAGACTCCATTTTGCTTTTTCTAAACATGGTCAGGCTAGAGACAGAGGGGTATTTGCACACTTTTGTGGCATTCTAATGATGGATGAGGAGTGCTGCTGGCTCCACACTACACCCATCACATTCACGAGAACTTGAGACTGGGTCAAGACTACCTGAGGCCTGGTTATGCAGATAAGTTGTCTTACATGTTAGCATATTACTACAGTTCAAAAAAATAAATGTAAAAAGGTCTAATTTGCATACAAAATACATAAATGACCTTGATCATACAAGAATAAGTTTAGCACTGCCATATTGACATGCGACTATTCAAGCTATGCAGCAAATAATATACTAAATCCACAGACTTTATTATTAATGTGAAGCATTTCAAAATGATGTAAGATTTTGAGTTCATTTAAAAAAAATTTTGTTTTACCGATATGATGGGCATATTACTGCGACGTTAGTGAATACTGTAAAGTTGCCATTTGTAAATAGGAAATAATTACAGCAGCAATAGAAATTACTGAGAAAATAGTTTACTTTGGTACCATTTAGTGATTATACATACATTGTAGAACTGGAATGATTTAATTGGGAAACAATGAAGTGTTGAGGACATTTTATTGACTCAACATATATGCTTCACTGGTAGATTTCAAAGTGTCACTGCTGAATGAAAAATGACAGCATTATGAATATAAGAAAGTGGTAGGGGTTACAGGTAGGATGGATCTGATAAACTGCTTACCTTACTATTCTGAATGTATTTATGATAGTATCAACATTATTTCAGCACAACTTCACTTATCAGGATGGAGACTCTTCATATGCATGCAGTTACAGTGTTTCTGTCACTTAACTTTTTTTCTGATAATGGCAGATTATTCTATTGTGCTGTTTGACTGATTGTACTGCTTAAGACCTCATGGAACTATGGAAAGAAAGCTGTATGTCATAACATAAGACTGCAGCAATTAATACCAGTAATACACTATGCAGTACCATTGTTACAGTTGGCAGTTACCTACAACGTAAAAGCAGTAGTAAACAAAGTATTCAGGGAAACAATAATAAGAAAATTAAAGATTAAAGTGATATCCTGCCATGTACACAAACACTGCTGCCACTACACCCCCCACCATTACACAAATGATGTTTTTGTCCCCAAGGCCACACATTTTCTATATGATGAAATAAAATAAGCTGATGTGCAAAAAACAACATAGTTCAAACTGAGGAAACATTGCATAATATATAAAAAACAAAAAAATATATATGATACTTTTTCATTCCACTGCAAAGTATGAGCACATGTTATGTCCACTTTTTACTAATTGTGCCACTTGAGGACATTCAATACATGGATACCTAGATACATTAAATCTGCAGAAGATATTGTGGAAACAGTTAAAAATGGGATTACTCCAGATATGATACCTTAGAAAATCACTGAACATGAGCCAAAGAGAGCTCAGGCATGACTTTTACAACCAAAAATATGAATACCTGCTCAGAAAAAAATATATAATTTAAAGAAGAGAAAGAATGTCTGGTAAACAGTGATAGTAGACCATGGATCACACAGCATAGCTCAGAGACACTTCTTCATGCTTCAGTTATAGTTTATGTGTTTATTTACAAGAAATGAAACACTAACCTGAATAGTTCTGGACTAGACACTGCCACTTTACCTATGCAACTGTATGCTGTGTACGAGATTACTGCTTTTGTTTACCGCTGGTCATTATTAGTCAGAGTAGGACTGGAACTGGCAGCTGCAGTGATAGCATGGGTTACTTCACCACCTGAATGTCACATGATCATGTTCATAGGTTCATAGGTAAGTACTAGGCTATCTGCCCGAGGGTATCTATAAGCCTAGCCAGAATGTGTTGGCTTTCGCCGCCCCCTTAGATTAGTTCCCTGTGCCTCTGTCAAGCAGGGCCATTAGTTCCCTTTGCCTCTGTCCAGCAGAGCCACTGCAATGATCCCTGGGGTAAATTTTCTTTTTCCCATCCACTCGTCAAAGTTTCTCTTGAAGAGTGTTAGTGAGGGGCTCTGCCTAATGTAGACTGGAATCCTGTTCGAAAGCATGGGGAGTCTCTGGGACAAGAATCTATCCCTCCAGCACATCCTATTTATCACTGTGGTGAGGTTTAGATCCCTAGAGCAGGTGGCTCTCAGGGATTTGTTTTTTTTAGGTGGAGCATGTCCATCAATTCTGGGTTGGACACAGCCTTGTATGTCAGGCAGAGATCACCTCTGAGTAAGCGGTGTGCAACCGAGTACAGCTGGAGTTTCTTCAGTCGGACAGCATAGGGCATCTGTTTGAGGCCAGTAATCCTCTTGGTGAGGTACTTCTGTGGTCTTTCCAGCTGTTGTAGGTGTCTTGTAAGGCACATCCCACATGGGACATTGTAGTCTATGATGGGTCTGATGACTGATGAGTAGAGGGGCACAATAACCTCTTTTGTTCTAGATGCAAACCCTTTTGTGATTAGGTGGGCCACATAGAAGGATTTTCTAACCACCTTGGCAATATGATTATCAAAGGAGAGATTACGATCTACTTGGGTCCCCAGATCCCTAATTACATTTTCTGTATTTAGGGGACTACCACGTATGTGGTAGTTCATGGGTGCTTTGTTTTTTCCAAAGGAGATGACTATGCACTTTTTGGCATTTAGCTTGAGGCAATAATTTTGACACCAGGTATCTGTCTCAGTGAGATCCTTCTGGAGGATGTCTGTATCAGCCGGAGAGTCAATTATGGCCCCCAGTTTGCAGTTGTCTGTGAACTTGGTCAGCCATAGTCCTCCTGTGCTTGCCTGTACCTCTGAGAAGAATATACCGAACAGGAGGGGTCCCACTTCTAAGCCCTGGGAGACGCCACTTGTAACCGGTTTAGAGTTGGACCTAGAGCCTGCAACTCTCACCATGTGGGTTCTATCCATGAGCCAACTGGCAACCCATCTTGTGATGTAGGGGTTTATGTTCAGGCTGGTGAGCTTGTCTATAATACCAGAATGGGGAATGGTGTTGAAAGCCTTTGAAAGGTCTAGGTAGGCTGTGTCGACCTCCTTCCTCTCATCTAAAGCCTTGGTAACTGTCTCAAAGAAGTCCACCAAGTTTAGGAGTCATGGTCTGCCCTTAACAAAGCCAAACTGAGTAGGGTCCAATGTTTGAAGGTTCCCAATGTCTCTGTTAATGAGTTCCATGATGATGTGCTCCATAGCCTTGCAGACCAGGCTAGTAAGGCTTATAGGGTGATAGTTCCCGGGGTCCGCTGTGGCTCCACCTTTGTGGAGCGGGATAACTGTTGCTGTGTGCCACTCTATGGGTATGTAGCCTGTAGAGAGGCTGAGTATGAACAGTGTGTTTAGGTGAGGGGTTAGTTCATTTTGGAGCTCGTGTAAGACACAGCCTGGGACACCGTCCAGTCCCATTGAAGCTGTGTTTTTGGCTTTGGATAGGGCTGTTTTAACCTGTTTGTCAGTGACTGCCAGGGATCTACATTCTTCTGATATGGTTATGGGCCCTTTAGGGGGTGAGTGGGGGGTGAAGTTTGCACTAAACTTGTCTGCCAGAATGTTGGCAATATCACTCGGTTCAGTGTATTTTGTACCATTTTGCACTAACTCAGAGCAGATCTGAGAGTTTCCACTTAGGTTATTGACATAGCTAAAGAATGCTTTGTGGTTATCTTTGGAGTCCTTTGCAATTTTTCTTTCGAAGCTAGCCCTGGATGATTTTATGAGGGATCATAGTTTCTTGCTGATACTGATCAGGGTCATCTTTCCTTCTTGGGATTTTACTCTTTTCTGTACTAGTTTCCTCCTTCTATTGAATGTTTATGGCAGGGGTCCATCAGACTGGTTTCCTTTTCTTGGAGGAGTGAGTCTTGGTTTTGCTTGGGATAGCACGATCCATGCATTCTTGCAGGTGCTCATAGAGTGCCTTTGTAAGGGATTCAGCAGCTTGGACAGCGTTTTCCTTTAGCATGGGGGCTGTGAACCTTTCCACTCTGGTCTTAAGTAATGTGACGTTTGCTTTTGAAAAGTTTTTCATGGTGGTTTCCTTGATTGGGGGTGGGAGTGGAATGTGGATATCCAGAGTGATTAGTCTATGGTCTGATCTAACCAGTGAGGGGTTGACCTCCGGTGTGGAATACCGGTCGCCCATGTTGGTGATGACCAGGTCCAATATGTTGTCACTTCTGGTGGGGGTGTTGACCAGTTGATCCAGGGTGCTCGAGTTTATAAATTCTAGGAAGCGTTGGGCAAGGGAGTTAGTACTTGAGTAGTTCTCCCAGTTAATGTTTGGGTAATTGAAATCACCCAATATTAGGACGTTTGGTAGACCTTCATATTTTCCAGTATCTCCAGAAATGTGGAATGGGTGTCCTGGGTCATGGCGGGTGATCTGTAGCAAGCTACAATTTGAATTTCAGTTTTGCCCATTCTTAGTTGCACATGAATGATCTCTGAGGCATTGTGCTGCGCCACTAACCTGGAGGTGTGGGTATCCTTGATGAATATGGATTTTGTATTACGGTCCGGGTTCTGCGGCCAAAAAGTATGGTATGAGTTATAGGCTGGTAGTGCTGGGCTGCTCTCTGGAGCCTTAAACCAGGATTGAAATTAGCCCAAAATGGCCAATAAACTACTAATTTGTGGGCTGAAACCACTCCTCCAGGGACAGATAGGCTGCTCAAAGCTCCCCTATCTCACAGGTGAACAGAGAAACTTCCTCCTATCCAAGTAAGGCATGGGCAATACAGAAACTTGTAACACAGCTCTGAATTCAGCAATAACCTGAAAACTGGACTATACTAGTTCAGAAAGGTGGGAAACAAGTATATATATTTTTTTCAGAAAATAAAGCAGATACAATCAAAAAAAACACTTAAAAGGCACAGAAATGGCTATCACACTTTAGTGTGCAGCCTACAATAGTTAAACAGATTATTTAAACACAAAAACGACTTAGTTCAAATACAGACAGCAAATAAGTACAATATGTAGCAGAAACAAGCTTTTTAAATCAAAGAAACGCTAAAAAAATGGCATTTTAGGCGGAATTAGTTAAAGGCAGCAAGAAAATGCAGAAAAATGGTACTTAATCAATCCAAAGTCTCTCTTTTGTCTCTCTGCTGCTGTAGAACTCTGCAGGACACCTGGCAGGCACTTGCTGAGCTGAATACAAGCGCAATAAAAACGTGCAAATGCGTTTTTATAGCAAGGAAATGAAAGAGATAGAAATTAGCCCAAAATGGCCAATAAACTACTAACTTCTGGGCTACAGCAAACAAAGCACACACATTTCAGAAAGAAACAGTTCAAATACGCAGGCACAATAAACCTTTAACCAGACATTCCCAGCTCAGAAGGGCAGAATCTAGCCTCTCCTCCCACAGGAGTGCAGACCACAAACCTTCCTAATGTAAAATAACTGGCCTGAAGTCCAAGTGCTTAAACCAGAACTAATGCACTTTTAGAATAACAGACACTGAGCCTTCAATCAGCAATTCCCAACTTAGAAGGATGTAAGCTACCTGTCCTGCCACAACAGTGCAGACTACAAACCTTCTTAATGTAAAACAACTGGTCTGCAGCCCAAGTGCTTTAAACAAAAGACTTAGAATAACAGTTACAATTTAATCAGGCTCCTACCAAGCAGTAATAAATGCAGCAGAATAAACACAAGACTCCAAGATGTCTTTCATTGTATTTTTAAGCAGCAGTGACGAGACTCACTCCGATATTTACTACATGTTTTTTTTTTTTTAAGCAACAGCAGTTGGGTGATATTTTCCTACATTTTTAAACAGCAGGCGGAGGAGATGTCTTTTAGCTGCAAGTAAGGGTGTGGTTATGTGTGTGTGTGTGTGTGTGTGTGTGTGTGTGTGTGTGTGTGTGTGTGTGTGTGTGTGTGTTTGTGTGGTAGTATGTGAAATGCCCCATTTAGGGACTTTTGTTTAAGTGACTTGCTCAGATCACACAACTGGAGGTAGACCTAAACAGAACCTGTAGCTCTGAGGCAGTGAGACTATGAGTAAGTCCATCAGACAGTTTTTATGGGTCACCCGCGAAAAGAGGCACTTTCTGGAGTGGGTTTACCTTGTTAACAAACAAGTAACAAATGGTATTTAAAAATGTGTCCATTTTGGGGCCTTCCACCCCCCCCCCCACCAATAATTTTTGGCTTTGTCCAGAATTCTTGAGCCAAGAAATTGAGAATAATTTTGGTTTGTTCCTTACAAACTTTATGACTTTATGGTAAATTATTGTGGATTAGTCACTAAATAATGTCAGGCATGTGAGTTTCAGACTTTATGCCCTTTGCAAAGTGCTTGATAATGCAAAGCTTGTTATTTCATCAACTTTATAAAAAGTTATAAACTTTATAAAAGTTTCTCCTGATTGTGTTTCATTTCTAATTCTTGAACTAAGAAATTGAGAGGGCAGAGAAGAGTTTTACTATATTGTTCTAACATCAGTGAGCTGACGAAACATTTCTGGACTATTATTTATAAATTTATTCATTCCATGATCTCATACAAGTAGCTGTAATTGATGGGTGTGTGTCTCTGTATGTGCATGCGTGCATGTTTGTGGGTCAAAGATCAAAGTATTAGCAATGTAGTGGGCACAATGAAGTAACAATAATTGAGACTGAGAGAGGCTAAAGCTGATTGTTACTTAGAATTTCTAACCAACGATGTTAAAAGAGAATACAAGAATAATTTGCTTATTATTGTGTGTGAGAATGTGTGTGTTTGGGGAGGGGGTTCTGGACTTTTTCAACTTACTCTCAAGTATCTAATGTTTGAAGAGCTGGATGCATGATAAAACACAATATATTTCAACTGCTGTATAACCTTTTTTGTTTATAAATACTGTAAAAGGAAAATTTTACATTGTAACCAACTGATTATTCTGGCAAGCAAAGAGTCCAGGGATATAAAGTCCATAGTTTGACCTGGTATAAACTTTCTTAGTCATTAGTAAATATAGTGTGTTGTATCTATCTGTCCACATTGTGAAAGACAGTGTAGTATTCAGCATTTTAAAGATGAATCATTGATTATGGCTGTAGTATCTAATTCTTTAGCTAGTTGGTATTATGGATGGTATGTTATTAATGATGCTTCAAGTTTGCATCTACCTGTATGCTTAATGCTGACTGGAGTTGATTGCTTTTGTTAAGAATTTAAGCATCTGTAGTTTTAATTATCTCAGTCAGTAAAACAACAAATTATTAAAGTAATCTGCAATGACTTGTTCATAGTTATAACAACATTCAAAAATCATAACTGAATATTTTATTCTCTTGCATATCCAAAAAAAGTATCCAAATCTTAGAATGGGTTGCTATGACCAGGCATTCCCATTTCAGTACTGTCCATACCTCTCAACTCTCCCAGTTCTGAAGAATATCCCTCATTTTGCTTTAGACGTTTGCCATGTCCCTCATAACAGTTTTGATTTTCTGGTGAATCACTAATGATTACATCAGTCAATAATGTCAATTATTACAGTTTAATACAGCTTATTGCTCAAACATGCATACTGATATAAACTTTGTTGTTCTTATTAACCTGTTAGTGAATTAGAGGAAAAGAGCTCTTGATTTTATCTACCCATTATTTTTGGCTTTGTCCAGAATTCTTAACCAAATAGTTTGAGAGGTATGATACTACCGCAAAACATTCAGATCTAAATTATTTCTATTGGTAAACAACAAATAAGTAAAAAGCAAACCACCAAGGGATAAATGCTCCAAAGCCAGTCATGAACAAGGATAGAAAAATAAATAATAACGCTTAGGAGCAACCCAAAACAAAAGAAAGTCTCCAGCATCGATTGAATGGCAGTTAGATGGCAAAAATGGTTAAAAAATCCAAATGTAGCTCATTCTTGATAAAACCAAGTATATTTTATTTATTTATTATTTATTTTTCTATCCCTATTTCTACTGGTGTTATTTCAGCAGACCAGAAATACAGTACCAGGCAATTCACGCTGCTGCCTTTACTTTCTACAGTTTTTCTTTATCATTGTTGTTTTTCTTAAAGGGGACTATAAAACAAGTGTGTTTTTTTTTTTGAAGTGCAGAAGGCTGTATGTTCTATTATCACACCAGGTACTTGGATTTATGTTTCCAACACTGACACTCCAGTGCAATATGGGGGTGGGGAGATGCTGCACTCCTTGGTTTGCCATCTTCTGGACAAGGTGTTAAGCCAAGGCTACAGCTGCCTGAGATGGTGGTAGCTCAGGTGTATGTGAAACATCCTGCAGCACTTCCACAACATAAAAACACACACTTTCTTATGACATCCTCATTGTTATTCTTCCATAACCATAATCTAATCCATTTCAATTTAAACAATTCTCATCTACCTTCTTACATACATAATCATATTCATATCTATATTATTTCATTAATATTCTCAAAAATTAGTCACCTTTAATAAAATCACTCTATCATCTGGATACATCAGTATTTCCTTACTTTAATAGCTGTAATCACTTCTTATTGTCCAATGGATTTACACAACAACATTGTTTAATCACATTATTATACCACATCCTTCTATCATGCCTTCATGTTCATGTTCATTCATAAACAACACAGCTCTTTTCACTGGGTTTAATTTTGAATCCAGTAGGAAATAAAATACCAATTACAATACAGACTTCACCAGATAAACTTTTTTTTTCTTAATGTTAATCTAAGTTGCTACTAGAAAACAAATTTCTTGACCTTTAAACCCCATAAACTTTATTGCTTCCCTTAGATCTCTTCCTTACTGTTGTAGGAGTCCTCTGACTCCATCTAGCAGCTCTAAAAAGGGAAGGCCCTTTATTTATATACAAAAATAACTCTTGTTTACAAAATATCTACATATATACAAATATTTACATATGTACAAATATAGAAATATAATCATCTGTTTACACATATTCATAGTTTTCTTTACAATCATGCTACATTTTCATCCATATTAGACCCCCACTCCATAACCATCATCTGATTTTACTTAATACTTACTGTCTTTTGGCTTTTCCCAGTTAGGGGTTGCCACAGCGGAACTCCGGTCCACTAATAATTAGCAGTAGAGTTTTACGTGCTGGCTTGCCGGGCTTAACGCACAACCTTCAATGAAGGAATGCCCATTCACGCATGTCGACACACAGAAGATGCTCTAACTGAGAATCGAACGTGCAACGTCTAACTGTGAGGTGACAACGCTACCGCAGCACCACCACCGCATTATTGTTGCTAAAATCCATTTAAGATTAAACATAATTTCATTTATTTTTTATTCCTTATAAATCATAGAATATAAAACAACTTTTTATCAGTTCAAATGTATTCTTTACTTCGATTCTTATAATATCCATATTTAATCATATCCACATTTATTTTGTTAAATTCTTTTATATCTTCAAAATTTTTTTCTTTACATAGTTATACAGGGCATTTATGAACAACTACCTCTGGGAATGTTTGGGGTTATCAAAAAGAACTAGAGAATCATCAGATAACCTATGTAGAAGATTCTACAGGAATGAGAAGTGTATTAATTGATTCCCTAACAGAGTAGCTGAGCTTGGAACAGACTAACAATTACATTAAATCAAGTACTAGTTTAGATATTTTTAAGAACAGCCTGGAAATTTATTATGGGAACAAGTGTTTTTGGTATATTGGTAAGCTAGAAGGGCATTAATGCCTGTGCTTGAAACATTTATTTGTATGTATTTATGTATGTATAACATATTTCCTCTTTTTCATTAAAAAAAAAGGACATGTTCCGTGGTTTCTTCTTTTTGACCATGTAAACATATTCTATCATTTTTATATGGCAATTTGTCTGCTACCAGTCTCCACAAAAATCTTGGCATTTACTTTCTGATTATACCATTTGCTTCTTATGTTTATAGCTTTGTTTTTCATCTGTTAGATTTTGCCATTGTTTTATACAGCAATATTTTATCATTAAATTCTTATACCCTACTTTTCTATCTTTTTCTATATCATCAATTTTTATTTTCCACAAAAATATTTTTTCTTGGTAACATTTTATTTATTAGTTTATACACTCATTTTCTCTTTTACTCTTTTTTACCATACCCCAAAATGTATCATACTTATATTTATACAGTTTTACTACTAAAGTCTAATCTTTTCAGTTTATCTACTTTAATATTTTACACAAATTAACTAAAATTTAATAATGCATCATACACCACTGGGTTAATTAACCCTAAATCTCTGTCAACTTTATTTACATACAAAACTGCTTTTTTTTACTGGGTTTAATCTGGAACCCCATGTGATGCCTGTGCACTGGCAAAGTAATCAAGGAGCCTCAGTCCTCACCACTAGCACCAGTGAGGGGTGTCCACATTTGCAGGATAACAAGTACACACACAGTAAAGTACAATTTCCCTTCAGACCACACAGAAATCACAGTCAGTCTGGGGCTGGTTTCTCCCTTTCTCTCCAGATCCCCAATAAGACTCCCCACTGGCACAGCTATAAGGTTCAGATCTCAGCTGAGTAGTCAAGCCAAAACCTCCAGTACCCCCTCTATCCAACCAGTGCTTCATGTCCCTGCCCAAGTAGCTGACACATGCACACTTTGAGATTTGGTTTATATACAAACATACAGACACTCCTGGGGAAGGCTAGCACAGGTTCTCCAGCTATGCCCCCTTCTGCCCAGACTATACAGTAGTACCACCTGCCACCAACTACTCTTATCAGCTACTATAAAGGCCCTTACAAAGGGTGACCAATTCTACTGTGCAATGTAACTGTTATCCAAACAGTAAGTGTGACCAACAGCAAGGCTATTCTAGAGTGGATTGTACAGTATCACCAAATACATGCAGGTACTCTAACAGCTAAAATATCTCTACACAAAATAGCCACAGTTAAAAGGTTTAAATATGTTTAATAATAAATAATAAAAGCACAAGACAATACTTATTAACTCAACACAATGACATAAGAGTTCAGAAATCACAGGAAGTACTTTAAAATAACATAGTAGGACAGTCTCACATAAATATAGAAAACATCTAAACTAATCTTACTGTATTTCTATTTGTTTCTAGGAGAAATCACTGTACCTAAATAACTTACTTACAGAGCAAGGCAAAGTGCTGGTGAGCTGATGTGTTCAGGTTCAGACACAAATACAAAATGCTATCTCTTTCTCTTGAGATAGTTTTTAAATTGATAATACACATTACTGCTGAGTCATTTCAGATTACATCATTCTTGTCACCTCTGCTGAAGTTTCCCAGGCTCACAGAACTTAAAATTTAACATTTCTCTGTGATCTTCAGCTGACAGGAAGTCACAACAATAAAAGACACTTTACATGTTAAACCCAGTAATTATCTCTGTCTTAAGACAATAGAAAGAAGCTCCTAGCCCAGACATCCTGTCTCTTAGCTTGAGATCACACACAGTCCTAACATTCTCTACACATAAGCTTATTTTCTTAGAGTTTATACACATTTCTGCTTTTTTCCAGCAGGGTGCACTGTGGTTACATTTTTGAAGCTAGTTTTCTTACATTTGTGGAACAAGCCTGTGGATCATATTAATATTTACAATGACATAGAATTATTTACAAAATTATATCTAGCTGGCCTCAGTTTATCACACCCCATATAAATGAAAAAAATATTTGCAATAATTCCTTTTCCAATATTGTCGGCAAAATAAATACACTTACTAAGTATGCTATTTTCCCATCAGTACTGAATTTATCAAATAAGCCTTTCGTCTGAATGATAATTTATATGTTCTCCAGAAAATACATTTGCTTAACTTCTTCTATTGTTTTCCCCACTGAATTCTACTTACATCTTATACATTTGCTTAACTTCTTCTATTGTTTTCCCCACTGAATTCTACTTACATCTTTATTCCCAAATTTGATACCTAACACAGCAACCCCCATTCTTTACTATATCACTGAAACCTTTAATTTTCTCTTTATTTAAAGCCATCCCTATCATCTCTAGATGCTCATTTGTAGAAATCATTATTCTTTGATCCAAATTTGTTTTTTTTTTTTGCAATTATTATAATGTCATCCGAAGGAGATTGGAGACTGTAAAGTGGTGACCGGAGAAAGTGTAGTTAGGCAGCATAGGACAGTGGTTTGTAGGATGACGTTGGTTATCAAGAAGAGGAGGAGGAGTGTGAGGGCAGCACCAAGGATCAAGTGGTGAAAATTGAAAAAGGGTAATTGTGAGGTGGAGTTCAGGGATGAGTTAAGGCAGGCACTGGGTGGCAGTGAAGAGTTACCAAATAGCTGGGTAACTACAACTGAGCTAGTAAGGGAAATGGCTAGAAAGGTGCTTGGTATCACATCTGGACAGAGGAAGGATGACAAGGAGACATGGTGGTGGAATGAGGAAGTACAGGAGAGTATACAGAGAAAGAGGTTGGCAAAGAAGAAGTGGGATTGTCAGAGAGATGAAGAAAGTAGACAGGAGTATAAGGAAATGAGGTGCATGGCAAAGAGAGAGGTGGCGAAGGCTAAGGATAAGGCATATGAAGAGTTGTATGAAAGGTTGGACACTAAGGAGGGAGAAAAGAATATGTACCGACTGGCTAGACAGAGGGACCGAGCTAGGAAAGATGTGCAGCAGGTAAAGGTGATAAAGGATAATGAGGGAAACATACTCACAAGCGAGGAGAGTGTGTTGAGGAGATGGAAAGAGTTCTTTGAGGGGTTGATGAATGAGAGGGAGAGAAGGTTGGATGATGTAGGGATAGTGAATCATGAAGTACAATGGATTAGCAAGGAGGAAGTAAGGATAGCTATGAAGAGAATGAAGAATGGAAAGGCTGTTGGCCCAGATGACATACCTGTGGAAACATGGAGGTGTTTAGGTGAAATGGCAGTGGAGTTTTTAACCAGATTGTTTAATGAAATCTTAGAAAGTGAGAGGATGCCTGAGGAATGGAGAAAAAGTGTTTTGCTACCGATTTTTAAGGATAAGGGTGATGTGCAGAGCTGTAGTAACTACAGAGGGATTAAATTGATCAGTCACAGCATGAAGTTATGGGAAAGAGTAGTGGAAGCAAGGTTAAGAAGGGACGTGATGATTAGTGATCAGCAGTATGGTTTCATGCCAGGAAAGAGCACTACAGATGTGATCTTTGCTCTGAGAGTTTTGATGGAGAAGTACAGAGAATGTCGGAAGGAGTTGCATTGTGTTTTTGTAGACTTAGAGAAAGCATATGACAGGGTGCCTAGAGAGGAGTTGTGGTATTGTATGAGGAAGTCAGGAGTGTCAGAAAAATATGTAAGAGTGGTACAGGATATGTATGAGGATAGTGTGACTGCGGTGAGGTCTGCGGTGGGAGTGTGGATGCGTTTAAGGTGGAGGTGGGGTTACATCAAGGATCAGCTCTAAGCCCTTTCTTATTTGCAATGGTGATGGACAGGTTGACAGACGAGATCAGACAGGAGACCCCGTGGACTATGATGTTTGCAGATGACATTGTGATCTGTAGTGAGAGTAGGGAACAGGTGGAGGAGACCCTGGAGAGATGGAGATATGCTCTAGAGAGAAGAGGAATGAAGGTTAGCAAGACTAAGACAGACTATATGTATGTGAATGAGAGGGAGGATAGAGGAATGGTGTGGATGCAAGGTGTAGAGGTGGCGAAGGTGGATGAGTTTAAACACTTGGGGTTAATAGTTCAGAGTAACGGTGAGTGTGGAAGAGAGGTGAAGAAGAGAGTACAGGCAGGATGGAGTGGGTGGAAAAGAGTGTCAGGATTGATTTGTGACACACGAGTACCTGTAAGACTGAAAGGGAAGGTCTACAAGAGGGTAGTGAGACCAGCTATGTTATATGGGTTGGAGACAGTGGCATTGACAAAAAGGCAGGAGTTTGAGCTGGATGTGGCAGAATTAAAGATGTTAAGATTTGCACTGGGTGTGACAAGGGTAGACAGGATTAGGAATAAGTATATTAGAGGGTCATCCCAGGTTGGAAGATTTGGAGACAAAGCCAGAGAGGCACGATTACGTTGGTTTGGACATGTGCTGAGGAGGGATGCTGAGTATATTGGGAAAAAGATGCTAAGGATGAAGCTACCAGGTAACAGGAAAAGAGGAAGGCCTAAGATAAGGTTTATGGATGTGGTGAGAGAGGACATGCAGGTGGTTGGTGTGACAGAGCAAGATGCAGAGGACAGGAAGAAATGGAAACAGGTGATCTGCTGTGGCGACCCCTAACGGGAACAGCTGAAAGAAGATGATGATCCGCATATGTTTACAGAACTGGAATTCTTAACCTTTCAAGTGTATATACCCTGCCTCCTTCATTTTCTAATTTACTGCACATATGTTCATATTCATAACTAATGCAAAGAGTATACAACTCATTGGGCATCCCTATCTTATACCACTCTTCATATGTACTTCTTTGCTTAACCAGACATTCACAAGTATTTTTATTTCATTATTATTATATGCTGACATACATAATTTCCTAACTTTCTCACTTATATTTTTTCATCATTAACCATAAGATTTCATGTTCAATTTTGTCAAAGCTTTATTAAGGTCTCCTATCACAATTTCACTTTTTCTTTTCTGTTCATAATATCATCCATAATTTCTCTATTATTAATAATTCTTGACAACTCCTTTATACTATATATGCTGTCTTCCATAATATTTTCCATTAGTTTGAAATCTCTTTTGTATCATTTTCATAAAGCTCTTATATTCATTATTATTCAATACTACTGGTCTCAAGTTTTTTTTATTCTGTTCTATCTTCCTTCTTCCATATAAATTTATGTATTCCACTACATAATTATTTATACATAAAACCTCCAGTTAACCATTTATTCAAAATCTTTAAAAAATATTTTTTTGCCAATGCCTTAAATTTTTTATACATTTCATACCCTATTCCATCTGGACCTGCAGCGAAATCTATATTTATGTGTCCTAATACTATATCTAGCTCATTTAAAGAAATACCCTTTTCCATCTCTTCATTCTCTTTTTAACTGTTTTAACTTTCCATGCTTTTTTCACTACCTTCTTTTTATAAAACATTTCTTGTAGACTAGTCATAATCTTTTCCTGAGTTCTTGCTACTTCTCCTTTTACATATTTTATTTCTCTCATTACACCACTATCTTCCTTTATTAATCTGCTTAAATAACTTTATACTTCTTTTCTTTTTCCTTGTAAAAAAATATCTTTGCTCACATGGCAATTCTTCTATTTTTTTCCTCAATTTCTTTCATATAATTCTTTTTCTTTGTCAAAAGTACTGTTGATCACTCTGTTCTAAATCTTCCCATGTATCATATATGTTCTTTTATATTTTTCTCTACTTTTCTCACATCATCAGGTGCCATAATCCACCATATCACACATGTACTCAAGTCTCTCAACAACAGGTACTCTTATGACTTTATCATAGTCCATGTTGGGGTGAATGACTTAAGTCATACCTCCCTGGACTATATGAAGAGAGACATGATTGAGCTCACTGAATATGTGTCCCAGGCAGGTATGTCCCTACCCTTAAGCAGCATTCTACCATCACACACAATGATGCCTCAATACAAACAGAAAATGATTGACTTTAACAATTGGCTTAGTTTCTGATGTCATTCCAGGGGGATACAATATCTGACAGCCTGGGAAGATATGATCAACAGACCATGATGATTTGCTAGAGATGGCCTGCATCTTTCTCACTTGGGCTTCAGGTTTCTGGCAAAGGCCCTTGCCTCCCCCATAGTGCTTTTTTTAGGAAAAGACCTGAGGTCGATAAAACCAACATAAACATTTCAACAAAATGCAAATTAAAGGTCATGCTGCTAAACACTAGGAGTGTAAACATGAAACTGCACAAATTGCAAACATTCTTAAACCTGGAAGATGCTGACATTTGTGCAGTCAGAAACTTGTCTCAAAGCTGTGGAGGGCACCCCAGCCTTACCTGGTTACTCATCCTACCATACATTTAGACCCCAAACTGTGGGCAGCAAAGCCAAAGGAGGTAGAGTTTTCATGTATATTAATGACACACACACCTCCAGGCTGGTCAAACAGTATGATGCACAGGACACACTCAAGGTGCAGTTAACCATTAACAAGACCCCTATTCAAATCACAGCTAGCTACAGGCCCCAAATTTGACTCAAGATGCCAACTCCACCTATTTGGACCTCTTCAAATCTATCAAGCTTCAACCGTTTATCCTGATCCTGGGCAACTTTTACTACCCAACCATAGACTGAAAAAACTACTCATGCCAGAATGCAAATGCCCAGAGATTCCTTGATTTTATCAATGCAAATGCCTTGGAACAGCTAGTTGATACCCCCACAAGAGGAGACAATATCTCGGACTTGATATTAACCAACATGAGCAACCACTGCAGCACCCCTACAGTATCATCCTCCCTGGTAAGATCCGACCATAAAGCAGTCACTTTCAAGGTCAGCATCTCCTCTACCCCCCCCCCCCAGCTATGTTCAAACCAAAAAACTTCTCCAAAGTTGACTACAACCTCCTGAGGGATGGTATAAACAGCTTCACAGCCCCCTCCCCCTCTGTTGGAACTGGCACCAATGTCCAAATCTACACCAAAGTACTATACAAGCACTTATAAAGATGCATGGAATCAGGAATACCTGACAGGAAAAATCATCCTCTGCAAGGCAGAGTAAACCTGTCTGCTGGACATCTGCAATAATTCAACTATATAACAAAAGGAAAAAATTGATGTCCAGGACCAAGAAGGAGCAGGGGCCCAATTGGAAGCAATCCTTCCTTAGCTTAAACAAGCAAATAAGAGCACTACTGAAATCCTCTAAAGCCAACTTCGAGTCCAAATTGGTCGCATCTACTAGAAACAATCATAAGGCCTTCTTCACATATGTCCGCAATCTCAAAGGAAGCACCCAGATCTGTTCAGAACTGGCAGTCAAGGACACCACATACACAAATGCTGTAGGTATACCCAACCTACTGCCTGACAGATTCAGCAAAAACTTCACCCCTCTTTTCCCCTATCAGTAAATCAGGGCACCCCTCAGTACCTGCCTCCCTCCCCTTACCTCTAGGGAACAGGTCATCACTGCCCTCTCTACAGAAAAAAATACAGCTCCCATGGGGCATGATAACATTCCAGGCTGCATCCTACATGAACTCAGGCATGAACTTGCAGCACCATTAGGCACCCTATTCAACCAAAGCTTGAGTACCGGCTTTGTCCCAGCTGATTGGAGACAGCCACTGTCATCCCTTTACACAAAGGTTGAGCATCCACCGATCCAGGAAATTATAGACCCATCAGCCTAACTAGCCTGATCTGCAAGGCTATGGAATGGATTATCATGGACCTCATTAACAGGAACATTGGCAACCTCCAAACACTCGACCCCACACAGCTTGGCTTTGTCAAGGGGAGGTCATGTTTGTTAAATCTTTTCCACTTTTTTGAGACAGTCACCAAAGCCATGGACAAGGGGAAGATAGTGCACATCACCTACCTTGACCTGGCCAAAGCCTTCAACACTATTCCCCACTCGGGCATAATAGATAGACTCTCTTAATTAGGCATCAATCTATATATTATCACATGGGTAGCACACTGGCTCACTGATAGAACCCACCTAATCATAATAGAGGAGGCCACCTCAAGCAATAGACCCATAACAAGTGGTGTACCCCAGACATTGGTCTTGGGGCCTCTGTTATTCAGGATACACTTCTCTGAAGTGCAGGCCAAAACCAGTGGGCTATGGATGTTTAAGTTTGCTGATGACTGTAAGGGCATGGTCATCAATTCCCCAAGTGATGTGAATGTCCTCCAAGAATGTCTCACCCAAACAAATGACTGCTGCCAGAAACATGGCCTCAATCTAAATGCCAAAAAATGCATCATCATCCCTTTTGGGGAGAGTGACGTCCCTACATATTATCACATTAATAACAACATCCTAAAGCATGCAATTAGTCGTGAGGGATTTTCTGCTCCCAGGTTAATAGCAGCCTGACTTTTGACCACCATGTTGCTTCCATTGTACGGAAAACTTTCTACATGACCCACCTCATAAATAAGGGTATCTCATCCAGGGACAGGGAGGTCATAACATCCCTGTATTCTTCCCTTATAAGGCCAATTCTTGAGTACAATGTCCCCTTCAGCATGTACCTCAGAAAGCACATGCACCAGCTGGATAGACCACAGAGGTTCCTGAGCAGAAGAATCCAGGGTCTCAAACATCTTCCCTAAACAGATAGGCTAAAAGCCCTATTCCCCTACTCAGTTTCATACAGACTCCTCAGAGGTGACCTCTGTCTGGCATACAAAGCAATCTCAGACACCGCCTTGATGGGACTGCTGCATATCCACAAGTCAAGCTTCACTTGAGTAACCCACATGCATGACCTCAACCTGGTCTGAAACATCAATAGTACGTGTTGGCAGGACAGATTTGTGTTCCAGAGACTCCCCCATCTGTGGAATAGACTCCCTCTTCACATCAGCAGAGTACCTCATTATCCCTCCACCTGTGTCCCTGCTGGACAAGGGCTTTGGGTGCTGACTTGTCTAAACATGGGCTAAACTCTTGGCTAGGTTTACAAGGGCCTCAATGTCAATAGCCTAGTAATTCATATGATTCCATGGTCATACTGCCACTGAAAGAAACATTTTTTTTATATGATCATTAAATATCATCCACCATTCAGACCAGTTTTTATAAAACGTTCTCACAGTAATATGATCTTTCCATAACTATATTACTAATCCTTTTCCTTCTTCATTCCATGTTTTCTCATTTATCCTTTTTATTCATTTGCCTATTTTTATATATTCCTTGTTTTCTTTTATCTCTAGCCATATTACCAAATGATCAGATATCCTTTTTCATCTACCCCCCTTCTCCTATAACTAAACCTTCTGATACTATAAAATAATCTATTTCAGTTCTATACATACCTTTTTGTAAGTCCATGAATTTTTGTCCCAAAGTTTTAACCTAACACATCTTATAACTTTTAATATTTTTCTTATATCATTTCCTTTCTTTTTACGCTTCTCTCTTAAATAAGAATTAAAGTCTCTATTCATATTAATCACTACATAGTCAAACATCTGATGAAATAAGTTTTCCCTTTTTTGCAGTTAGTATAAGCATATAATGTTATAATTCTATATACTTGTTCTTTCCATTTTAAATTTACAATGGTTAATCTTCCCATTTTGCTAAAGTTAGATCTAATATCTTTACTGTATTTCTGCAGAATATGGCTATTCCAGAATATCTCTCATTTCCCAAATTCCAGATTATCTTTCCTCCCCGTAGTTTCTCTGTTTGTAATCTTTCTTCATTTGTAAAAATCTTGTGCCTTCTAATATAATGACATCTATATCACACATATTACACCACTCCAAAATTTCTATGAGTCTTAATGTATTCTTAATATTGTTCACATTTACAGAAGGTACTCTAAAACTGTCTTCCCTTTTCCTCAGATTCATGGTTTCATAAGTTAATAGCTAATTACTAGACTAGTTTTCTTAACATGCCATTCAAACAACCATTACACCAAGCACCAATTACCAACAGAATTCTTGTTTTCCCCTTTACTACCTCCCAGTTTATGTCTTCATCACTTATTTCAAAACCTTCTTCTATATCATCTTTACTGTTTTTCTTTCTTCTATTTCTAAAACTGCTTCTCTTTGTTCATTTTCTTCTCTCTTTTTCCTTACTGTTATTTTCATTTTTGCAATTCATCCATAATTGTCCCATTTTGTTATATGTATAGTATAACATTTCACTTCGCAATTTTTGAATCATGTTCCATTTCCCCACAAATATAACATTTTCTACACACACACACACACACACACACACACACACACACACACACACACACACACACACCATGTTTTGGGCTGTTTCCATGGGTAATAGTCTTTCTTTTTCTCATATTCTCTAAGAAAAATTTCCATTAAGAAAAACTCTCAAATATAATGTCACAGAATGTCTCTTTGCTAATAAGAATAAATGCTCTTACCTCATGTGCTTTTACACCCAAAGGAGCTATTAAATTGTCCCACACTTCATACTTGTCTGTTTCTTTGTCTTCTTTACTTTGAATCCTTACCACATAGTTTCGTTTTTCATGTTCTTCTGCCTTCGTTTCTGCTACTCCACTTCTGCCTCCTTTTACTTTCTCTGCATATGTCTTCTTTTCCATCTCAGCACTGTTCTTCAGTATTATCTCTGGCTCCTTTTGTACTTTCTCCATAATATCCCCCCAAGAAACATCTCTTTCATTTTCTGCCTCACTTTGCTCTACCATTTTTAAGTAAATCATCCTGCAACCCTCACAACTGGAGGATTGTAATTATACATTCATCATTTGCTGACTCATCTCCATCAAACAGGTTTCCTTGAAACATTTCCTCAGAATCCTGCACACATTCTCCGGTCTCAATATTTGCTTTCTCCTTCATTTCTTTCATTACTCCATCATTTCCTTCTCTCTCCATCTGCCCCCCTGTTTCTCTGGGCCACCCCCGCACCTGGAATGGAAACAGGAACTGCTGCTCCAAAATGGGTCCCACTCACAACAATAACGAGTAGGGAAAGTTCCCCAGTGTCATGGACAAATTTCATAAAGTCAGTATGAATACTACCTCAGATTCTCCCTAAAAAGAGGCCACTGGCCTAGTGGCACTAACTCTGTCAAGAAAAAGTATATGTTTCAGTGATTTCATGATATCTTTGAACGCTGAGTATTCTGATACATCAGAATCATTAAGTGGTTATGGTTATTATATCTCAATAGTTAACTTAAGAATTTTCTCCCAAGAATCCACTGCAAGCCCCTTTCATACAAGTCATGTTAGACATAAGGATTTTTTTTAATTTCCATGTACAAAGAATGGCAGTTGTGTGAGTCCCAACATGCTGCATAGCTACTGGAACCTCTTTTCATTTTTTATTTATTTTTTTTGCTTGAATTACTGTTTTGTGTTCTCAGAGCAGCTATTGCCTCTTTTAACAGTAATTGTAAATGCTCATCAAAATAAACTAGCTGAACTGCATACCTTAAGGCTTCCGATTTTTAGTCCAAATGCTGACAACTCTTTCCCACTTTCTTCCTGAGTTGTCAAAACAATCATCGGAGTTAATTGACCACTCTTCCATCTACTTCAAATAACTTTTAACAGATAATTGAAGTACTTTGCTATTCACCAGTGTCTGCCATGAGAAGATATGTATTTTATTTTTGACTGTTGGCAAAATGTGCTGTATCTGTTTAAAATATTTTCCTTACTACAACACAAGTCTGCCTTTCTGGTCCTGAATTTGGATTAATAATAATTCTTCTTTCTACTGAGGCACAGATGTCTTTATGCATGGCATTTTCCCACTTTGTTGTATTGGTAGCTACACCTTTAACTTGTTACACTGAAGCATGCCAACTTCATCCAAACTATAATCCTTCAGCACGACAAATTAGTAGTTTTTCTGTATTATGAACATTATCAGGGACTTGTAAGATTTTGACATTCATTTTTTCTCTTTACTTTCCTTTGTTGAAATATGGTCTTTCATTTTAACACTGGATTATGGATGAGTTGTTATCATGTATTTTGTACTCTATACTTAACTAGTATGGTGTTTTTTCCTTTACATGTTCTAGTTGCCCCCACCAGTGACCTACTCTACCCCAGCAAGAAAAGGAACCTGAAGCTACCACTGGTGCCCCCTTGCATAAAATGCAGTTCTTTTTTTTTGGGGGGGGGGCATTATTAAGTTCCGATCATTTGCGATTGATGTAGTGTCATGCTCAATGTGCTTTTTGTGATTTTCTCAGAGGCCACAGCACTTTCATTGACTGTATTTGTCAAATTTGTTTGCTTTCTCATAATTTCAATGAGAAATATATATTCAGGAGTCCAGCTGACATGCCATCCTCTTCTGCCCTTCCCCATCCATGTTATTTAACCTCATCAAAGTAATACTATCTAAAATGGTGTCTTAGGCGGTCTCCCAAAATGGACATTTCCTCAATCCAAAGTTGAGACAAAAAAAGTCCTCTGACCTCCACTCCACTCAACTGAACCATTGCAAGTAGCTTCACCTATCTCCTATTACAACTGCAAGCCAGCTACTAACATGCACACACCCATGCACACATGCTCACAACCATAAACACACACACATCTGTCCATTTAAACACCTGTAGTTGTTTCTGTCCAGGGTAGCTATACTTTCACCACACTTATCGTCCCTTAAGAATGGTTTTGGTTTTATACATATTTGCAGCCAATGTGCTTCAGTTAACAACTGTCACAGCAGTCTCCCCATGTACCGCTCTTCTATTTACAGAGATATCCTAATGATGCTATCTGTCATTTACTTATCATGTTCACCCAAACATAACTTGTTTCTTGAAGAACACCATTACATATCTTACTGCCAAAAGAATACCTGTGAACCTACTTGTTTACTTATTTCTTCTTTTATAGTTTTCATTTCTCTTCTATATGGGGCTAGACCTATTCATGTTTAAGCTACAATCCCTGTCACATATTTCATACTGTAACAGTCATGGTTATTTGTGTACAATGTTCTTAAAACCTGTGCAATAGGAAGACGTATTAATTTCAAAACCTCCGGTTCAGGTAGCATTTTACCTTGAATTTGAGTATTTGGTCATTATCCTCTCTTTTTTTTTTTTTTTTAACCAACTCTGCCTAATTCACATATGCATTACTGTTGCCTAATTTTCTGTTTATCAATGCTAATCTCCTATGTTTGTTCAGACTACTGTTATTTATGTCAAATACACTTGTATTTTGAGTTGAGTGGAAATAACAGAACTTCCTAAGATGCAATTTCTGTCACTTCAACAGTATTGTCTAGTTTGCATGTTTGCTAATGATTAAAATGTGTCACCTAGGAAACCTGTTCTTCTCCCAAACAGTAGCAGTCTGTCCTTGCATTTCTCTGAACATTTACTTCTGCCAATTAGCATCCATTTAGTAGCTCATTTTCACTATGAATTTTGCTCCCATGACTTAATGTTATTACTACAGTGTACAAGAATCTTGTTCTTTAGTAGTATTTAATGATATACTCTGAATTCTGTTCTTACAAACTTATGATGTGAGAGTGTTCAATCTCGCTGCTTCTTTCTTACAATGGAGTCGGGAGGTCGTCTCTCCAGTCGTCGAAGTCGTCAGCTAGGTGCTAGGAGAGAAGCTCGAGAAGAGAGCAACTTCCCACACCTCCTCTGCCTCTACCTCAGATTTTTTAGTTTCGCTGCAACCGATCACTTTGAGAGCTTGAGCTGACTTTGACTTTGAAGAGAAGATAATGTTTTTTCTTTTTTTTTTCTTTCTTTTTGGTTGTGTGGTATCTTAAATTTAGTGTGTGTTGGTGGTTCTTATAATCTTTATTATATATATATATATATATATTATATATATATATATATATATATATATATATATATTTATAGGCACCCTTAGAGTTTACTTTGTAATTTAGGATTGATACTTGCAATTTTTATTGCTGTGATTGAATTTTTGTTTTGTATGTGTTGACTTGTGTGTATGTTATTTGTACAAGTGTTGTTGTTATTTGGTATTTGTACAACTTTTTCGGATTCAAGAAAAGTCAGTGTGGGTTCAAGAGTTCTCAGTGTGGGATCCATAAAAAGATGTACTACACTGTCAACACCTCCATCTGTGTCTCTCCTCTCCTACCTGTCATTATTCTATCTGAAGACTATTCTTTAGATAGACGCAGACAGCTGATTGAGGCAGGTCAAGGAAGCCTGCCTGGTCTTGATGCCTCCTGCAAGTCGACCAGCTTCAAGTCGGACCAGGCTTCAAGTCAGAGGGGGTCAAGACATCGGAGCCCTCGAAGTTCTCGCTTTGTGTTCGCTTCTTCGTTCACGTTCCACCTGCCGGTTCGTTCGGGCCTGTGACCGCTTGAGGCTAATGTGACCGAAGTCTCGGAGCTTCCACCGGGGTCTATCCACCCGGTGGTTACTATATTGATCCTGGTATCGGCTCCGGCACCAGGATCCACTCCCCTTCCCCCCTCCCACCCACTGGATCTTGAGGTTAATGGCAGAAACGCCCCGAAGAAAGCTCACCAGTTCCTCCCACTGGTCAATCTCCTGAAAGTGCTTTCCTCTTCCTTCCCATTCCCCTTATCTCCATTCTGGTCCTACTCTGCTTTCGACCAGCTGGAGCCAGCGGATGTTGATCTGGAGCTGATGGAGTAACCACCATCCCTCGGGTCGGGCCCCATCCCTCCTCAGCATTGACCATGAACTGTTTTGGAACCAACGCCAGCGGACTCGCGGGTGTGATCTATCCTGTCAAATCTTCCCGGGGAGATCGACTTCCTCTCCTTGCTCGGGCGGTGCCTCGCCTTCGCCCGCGGCCCGGTGCCCGGGGCCGGCTCGTGGTCGGAGTCGGTCGCCCTTACTCTCTCTCGGGACTCGCTCGGGGTCTTCTACCTTCGGGTCCATGAGGAAGGTCTATTGAGGGAAGGTAACAACCACGCCAACAGAAGCTCCTTCTCCCTCCGTAGCTCAATCCCTTCTCACTCCTGCACCATCATTCTTAAGTTGTTTAGACCACCAGTGTCCTCCAGCCACCCAAGAGGGAGTTTCCTTCTTCTCGAGGCTCGGAGAGGTGCTCCTCCCCATGACGCCCCGGTCTGCTGTCCAAGAGAGGAGGAGGCAAGAACAGAGGAGATCTTTTGCATCGGACAGAAACTTAGATGAGTCATAAGGGTCTGAAAGGTCACAGAAGTCCCCCTCAAACCTCCTGAGATACATCCCCCTTTCCTGAAGGAGAGGTGATCTGAGACAGAAGAGGCTGGGAGGAGACCTGCCCCTGTGGAGAGAATGAGTCGGTGTTGTGGCCTGAAGGTCCTGCATGAAGTCCTTCCCTCTCTTCCTGAGTTACGCCTTCGTTAATGGGATACATGGAGGCCTGAGTGGATACAGGGGAGCCTGACCCACAGTGGACCTAAACCATATATAACCCACAAGTTCAGGACATGTCTTACCTTACTAAGGAATTCCAGTACTAATTATGGTGATGGGATGCTATGGTGATGGCCAATAGCTCTCGAAAAGGAGATGTCTGAAGAGACCTCAGGTCCATCCTCCTAACAGCATGGACAGATATGGAATGCATTTTCAGTTCATTTTCAGTTCAGCTCCGCTGACTACTTTGTTCTGCTTCTACTGAACAGGATCATTCAGCTCAAGGAGGGGAGACGGAGGTAGGGTAATACAGATGCTGCTCTCGACAAAGCTACAGCAGCTGCACCGACAACTCTTTGTGAACCTGCCCATGAGGCTCACATCTATTGTGAACTCGGCCATGAACTCTTTTTCGTATTGCTGCTGAGAGACCACAATCCTGATGCGCAAGTGCTCCTTTGCTGTCTCAAGTCTTCCTCTTCTTGTTCCTTTGTCTGAGCAACAACTTTTGGCCCCAAAGTAAAGGAGGCCCTAAACCCAAAGGAACCAGGGGGAAAGGAGAGACCCAACCGAGTGAGGGAGTCCACTCCAGGAGGAACCTACCCCACCCAGCCCAGGGTCCACTGACCACCCACCCCAATGGGCAACCAGTGTTCAGGATGGTGCAGAGTACCCAGCCTCCCAGAGAGGGGGAGAGATCCAGGGCACACAGGGAGGCAGCCAAGGGGGAGAGGGAGGGGCAGAAATGGGATGATCATTACGCACAACAACCCTTCCTTTCTAGGTTTGTTGTTTTTAAGCAACAACATAAAGTCCATTAAGGCTTCCCACCATTTTCAAGAACCACTCCAACACCAGCAAATATATATGTTAATAAATGTTATGTTCATAGACAACTCATATTCTACCTGGATAGAACTAAGGACCATAGGAAGCGGACCAACTCTTTATCTTTTTAGCCTGACAACAAAAGGGCAACAAAAAGCGCACACACTAATCTTCTAAATAACTTATTGAATGTATTTTGTGTATTGTGCTAAACCAGATTTTTTGCTTCAAACCAACCAAAACTTTCTCTACTTTCAGTTTCACATCTCTGGCTCATGCTGGCTGCGTCTGCCATTTGGACACCTGCTGCGCTTAGCCACCATAGTCTAAACCACATACATTCATCACTCATTATAAAGTTGACAATCACTTCCCTTCCAGGGATAGCCTTTCTTTCCACTTCTGTCTCACTCAGTGTCGTTCTTCGTGAGTCACTCAGAATGCGGAGGACGGGGAACTACTTATTTGTAAATTGCTGGCCCGAACACTCTCACATAAAGAAGAAGCGTCCTACACCTTACCATAAAGTTGTTATGTTCATCTCACTTTGTCTACATCCCCTAACATCCCACCCCTCCCACCTCCAGGTCTGGAAGAGCGTCTGGTCTGGCGTGTCTGATCTGCTTGTCTTTGGTAGTAGTGGTCTCTCTCTGTTGTTCTTGTGTCTACTTCCTTGTGTCTGATCACTTATGTATTTATGCTTGATACTTTGGTATTGTTGGCCTGCTAGATTGTTATTGATGCCAGATTGAAGAGTGGGAGGCAAACTAGGATCGAGAGAGGGAAATGTGGGAGGTAGGAGGTAGGATGGTCTGCCTAGATGCAGAGCTCGAGACTCATTTTAATACTGCTGTACATAATGATGTTATTTTAATCCTAAAGAAGGTAGCTTAACTTGCAGGAATAATAGCTGGAGATTATGAGCAATAATCATCTGTGTGGAGTAAATAGTCAGTTGTGAGCACAGTCAAGGTACTTATCCATAGCAAAACATAACTTCTGGCATAACTACATCATTGGCATTAAAGGCAGCAGATGCGGCACCTGTCACAGTTGCTTTATGCTTTTTGGGAATTGTACAATGGTGAGCTAACTTAGCTTTCTTAACTCATTCCCTCCAGTACAGCTCTTTTGAGTGTGTACCTTTAACTCCCAGTGGGTGTGGCTTGAGCCTTTAAAAAATGAAGTTCTCACCTTACAGTTCTAACAAATACTCATTGACATAGGTCAAATATCAATACAGCTGTGTTTGCCATCATGTATGCTTCAAGATAAAATATTTGGATACCTTGTATGTATCATGGCTTTGGAAGTATTAATGCAAATATGAACAAGGAATATGTGACACCTACAGGCACAGTAGGAGGTAACTGCAGATGCACCTTGAGGTGTCACTCAGATGTAATGAGTTAATGTGACTTTAGTAAGTAAGTATAGTAGAGTCGTTCTAGTCAGACTGTTGAAAATATATATGGGAAGTAACTTGCCTATGTTAACAGTAAAACAATTCCTCCTGAATGGCTTAACATAAATTTTCAAAAAGCACCCCTTGGTATTTACTCTACCTCAGACAATATGTGGTCTAATTCTACAATAATATGCTGCAGTAGTGAAAGTATTCTTATTTATTCATGAAGGTTGGATGCATCTAATAATTTATCATGCCTCAAGTTATAACTGCATACTAAGCCACAAGCAGCTTAGTAATACTGATTTTAACACAAACTGTTGTTCAAGGTTCTGTTCCAAAAGTACATGCCAGTCATCAGGTATATACTGCTATAGCTGTCATAGCTGCCATCAGAGATACTTGCATATGTGTTAGAATTCATAAGTCTGCTTTATCCTTCTTATGCCAAAACTAGAGATTGTTGGTAGCAGCAAAATTATTTTAGCAACTAGCTAGTGTAAAGTAGGCAGATTACATACCGTATTTTTCTCCTAATGTTGGATGAACTATTTTTCCTGCTGAAATATATAAATCAGCCTTTCAAACACATCCATTAAAGGCCACCTAACTTCAAACTTGTAGTGGTGAATGATGCCCTCTCATTAAATGGGAGATTGTTTATATTAGGACATGTGAAGGCTGCCAGCCTAGCTAGATAGAATTTTGCAAATAATTCTATGTCATTTGTAAATATTAATATAATCCACAGGCTTGTTTTACAAATGTAAATAAAGCTATATGTTATGATTAAACTATATGTTGTACTGAGCTTCAGAAATGTAACCACAGTGCACCCCCTGCTGGAAGAAAGCTGTTAAGTAAAGAATTTTACAACTGTGTTTGATTTCAAGCTAGCCGAGACAGGATGTCTGGGCTAGGACATTTTTTCTATTGTTTTAAGACAGAGATAATTACTAGATTTTACATGTAAAGTGTCCTTTATTGCTGTGGTTTCCTGGCATGTGCAAAATTACAAGGATATGTAAAATTCTAAGTTCTGTGAGCCTGGGAAACTTCAGCAGAGGTGTCAAGACTGATGTAATCTGAAATGATACAGCAATACTGTATATTATCAATTTAAAGGCTATCTCAGAAAGAAAGAAGAGCATTTAGTATTATGTTCTGACGCTGACAACAACTCACCAGCACTTTGCCTTGTAAGTAGAATTTAGAACATAGTTTCTCTTAAGGACAAATAGGAATATAGCCAGAGTAGTGTAGCTGTTTTCTTTATTTATGTGAGACCATCCTATACTATTGTTTTAAAGTATTTTCCTGTGATCTCTGAACTGTCTAGTGTCACTGTGTTGAATGAATAAGTATTGTCTTGTGTTTTTATGATTTATTATTACATATTTTAAACGTCTCAACTGTGTCTGTTTTGTGTAGATGCAATTTAAGCTTTTAAGAGTCCTTGCATGTATTTGGTGTTACTGTACTAAGCCACTCTAGAATAGCCTTAAACATTTGGTCACACTTACTATTTGGATAACAGTAACATTACACAGTGGAACTGGTCACCCTTTGGGAAGGGCCTTATAATAGCTGATAAGTAGGGTTCTGGTGGCAGTGGATTCCTACCTTATAGCCTGGGCAGAAGGGGCACAGCTAGTGAACCTGTGACAGCCTTCCCTAGGAGTGTCTGTGTGGTTGTATATAAATCATATCTCAAAGTGTGTGTGTGTGTGTGTGTGTGTGTGTGTGTGTGTGTGTGTGTGTGTGTGTGTGTGTGTGTGCATGATCTACCTGGGCAGGGACACAAAGCACTGGTTGGACAGGGGGAGTGCTGGGAGGACTTGGCTTGGAACCCTGGCTACGGACTCCACTCTATAGCTGTGCCAGTGGAGAGTCTTATTGAGGATCTGGAGAGAAAGGGAGAAACCAGCCCCAGACCGACTGTGATCTCTGTTTGCTCTTAAAGGAAATTGTACTTTACTGTGTGTGTAATTGTTTTCCTCCCAATGTGGACATCGCTCACTGGTGTTAGTGGTGAGGATATAGGCTCCTTGATTACTGGGCAAGTGCATGGGCATCACATATTGTTTGGCAGTGGTGGGATATCCATATGAAATATTAATTGTTTGATAGTGGTGAGTTAGCCACATCACATATTAATTGGCATGTAGTGGTGTGGATAGTGAATCCCTGTAGCTTGTGTGCAGTGATCACTGAAGGTATTTTTGTACTCTAAATCAGCCACTCAGTAAATATTCAAAGTTCAGCTCACAATTGTTTTACTTCTTTTGTTAGCTCAGTTAGTCAGGGAGAGCAGGGAAGCATGTCAGCAGGGGAGTATAGCAAGCTGACAGTTGGCTGAGATGTGCCAGGCAAAAGGACTGGTGCATGGAAACCTGACTAAAGCAGACATGATTGCAGCTTTGGTCTCAGCTGTATCACAGAACAGCAATCAGGATGACAACCAGACTGGCCGTGGAGATGTACAACACTCAGAGAATGGACAGCTGAACCTTTCTACAGAGGACTTAAAAATCCATCTGGAGCTAAAGAGACTTGAGTTGGAGGCCAGGCATCTCGAAATAGAAGCAGCAGAGAGACTGAGGAGAATTAGAAACTGCTATGCCTGGAAGCTGAGGAGAAGGAGAGGCAGAGGCAGCATGAAAAGGAGATGCTGACTCTTCACCAGAGTCATGGAAGTAATGGGGAAGGGAGTAACCGGACCACAGAAGCACAAAAGGTCAGTACATTTTTTCCACAGTTTACAGAGGGGGACAGTTTTGATAGTTTCATTCATATGTTTGAGAGGGGATGTAAACAGTATGATATTGACCAAAGGCTCTGGGTACAGTTCCTGACCCCCTTACTCCATGATAATGCTGTAACTGTGTTGTCCAAGATATCTGATCATGATTTTTTTAAGTTATATTAAACATTTGCCTCATCTGTTGTTTGTTTACAAAGAGGTTCCCCAGGAATCCACATGTTTTTCACCCTTTGAGTTGTTGTATGGGCATAGGGTGAGGGGGCCAATAGATTTAATTCAAAATGAGTGGGAGGGTGAGTGTGAATCTCACAAGGAGTCTGTTGGTGTTATATGACATAAACCTCAGGACAAGGCTCAGGGAACTTATGGGCTTGGCCCAGGAGAACCTGGCAGAAGCCCAATAGCAGAAAAAGCTCCATTATGACAGGAATGCTCGAGCTAGAGAGTATGCTGTAGGGCAACAAGTAATGGCTCTCATTCCTGTCAGACACAACAAGCTGCAGGCAGCTTGGGAGGCATCCTACAAGGTGGTAAGGAAGGTCAGTGATGTTAACTACATGGTGGAACTGCTAGGCAGGAGCACAAACTGTACCATGTTAACATCATGAAACCTTACCATAATAGGGAGGCCCTTGTGCTGAGTATTTGTAGTGGATTGCAGGAGGAATCTGAGGGAAATCTGGTGACTGATCTCCTCAGTGAGGCTCGGACTGACACTTCAGTGGGAGTGGTAGCAATGTCCCAGCAGCTATCTCCTACCCAAGTTCGTGAAATCCGAGCAGTGTTACAGGAGTTTGGGGACATGTTCACTGGGAAACCAGGGTGTATCCACCTGGTGCAGCACCAGGTGGATACAGGACTCCAAAGGCCTATTAGCTAGACCCCTTATAGGATGCCTGAGAGAGTCAAACAAACTCTGAGGGAGGAGATACAGGAAATGCTGGAAGTAGGGGTAATCCAAGAGTCCAACAGTCCCTGGGCCTCCCCAGTGGTGCTGGTGCCAAAGAAGGATGGCAGCATCCGGTTCTGTGTAGATTACAGGAAATTAAATAGTCACACAGAGTCAGATGCTTACCCCATGCCTAGGACAGATGAAGCCCTAGAGCAGCCAGGGTGGGACTAAGTATCTTACCACCACTGATCTTGTCAAGGGTTACTGCAGGTGCCCTTGACTAACAGTGCTAGACAGAGGTCAACCTATGTGACTCCTTTTGGTTTGTCTGAGTTCACAAAGATGCCCTTTGGGATGAAAAATGCCCCAGCAACTTTCTAGAGCCTGGTAGATCATACCCTAGCAGGAGGGGGTTGCCCTTACTTACCTAGATGATATTTCCATCTACAGCCATCGTCAGCATGTCAGGGAGGTGCTGGGCAGACTACAGAGGGCAAGGCTGACCATTAAGCTCAGCAAATGTCAGGTAAGTATGGCAGAGGTTTCCTACCTGGGACATAGATTGAGGAGTGGTACGATCAGGCTAGAACTGGCCAAAGTGGAAGCCATTCAGGCATAGCTTGCACCTATTACCAAAAAGCAGGTGAGGGCATTCTTAGGGACAGCAAGGTACTACTGAAAGTTTGTTCCCAGTTATAGCACCATAGCTGCTCCCCTCACAGCCCTGACAAGGAAAAACAGGCCAAATAAGGTAATGTGGACCCCAGCATGTGAGCAGGTATTCCAGACGCTTAAAGAAGCTTTGGGAGGACCCCTTATGTTATCCAGTCCAGATTATAGCAATGAATTTGTTGTGCAGGTGGATGCTTTGAACCATGGGGTGGGGGGTGTACTTAGATTTCTTCAGAGGGAGAAGAGCAGCCAGTGGTTTATCTCAGTCATAGGCTCCAACCCAGGGAGGAATGCTATGCAGCTGTAGAAAAGGAATGTTTAGCCATAGTGTGGGACTGCAGAAACTTCAGCCTTATCTGTATGGAAGGAAATTCACTGTAGTTATAGATCACAGTCCCCTAACATTGCTACATCCAACCAGCCAGCAGATTGCCAAGTTAATAAGGTGGAACCTAGGGTTGCAAGCATATGATATATCAGTGCAGCACCACAGTAGGATTAGGAATGCCAATGCAGATGGACTCTCAAGACAGGGAATGGGGTAAGGTATACTCAGATAGACATAACCCTCTGAAGCAACATTTCTCAAGGGTCACTTGAAAAATTAGCTTGAGTTCTCGGGGAGGGGGGGGTAAATTAATATGTGATGCGTGTGCACTGGGCCAGTAATCAAGTAGCCTCAATCCTCACCACTAACACCAGTGAGGGGCGTCCACATTGGGAGGATAACAAGTACACACACAGTAAAGTACAATTTCCCTTAAGAGCACACAGAGATCACACTCATTCTGGGGGTGGTTTCTCCCTGTCTCTCCAGATCCCCAATAAGTCTACCCACTGGCACAGCTATAGATTAGAGTCCTTAATCAGGGTTCCAAGCTAAGTCCTCCCACCACTCACCACTCCCTCCGTCCAACCAGTGCTTTGTGTCCCTGCCCAGGTAACACACACACACACACACACACACACACACACACACACACACACACACACACACACACACACACTTTGAGATATGATTGATATACAACCACACAGACACTCCTGGAGAAGGCTGTCACAGGTTCATTAGCTATGCCCCCTTCTGCCCAGGCTATAAGGTAGTAATCCACTGCCACCAGAACCCCTATTTATCAGCTACTATATGGCCCTTCCCAAAGGGTGACCAATTGCATTGTGTAATATTACTATTATCCAAACAGTAAATGTGACCAAACATTTAAGGCTATTCTAGAGTGGCTTAGTACAGTAACACCAAATACATGCAAGGAATCTTAAGAGCTTAAATTATATCTACACAGAACAGACACAGTTGAAAGGTTTAAAATATTTAATAATAAAAACACAAGACTATACTTATTCATTCAACACATTTTTTTATTCTCATCTTCACTTGATTTGTACAAGCATTTATTACTTGTAACATAAAAGGTCTGACATTATAAGGTCCTCCCATGTCACACCAGGGGTAGGGGCTTGCTACTCAGCACCCTGGTGTGTCCTAATATAAACAATTGCCATCAAATGATTACTACAGCCAAGTTCTGAAAAAGTAAACAGTGTACACTCATTACAGGGGCTTTGAATACTGGATCGACTTTCTTTAAGGGATACTTGCATGAAAATCTGAAGGCCTTTCCACAAAGAGTGCTTCTTCTCCTCATTAATCTTATTTTTAATTTCCTTTTAGGAAAACATAATTTAATTTGCTCTTTCTTAGCTTCTTCTTTGCAAATGAATATGCAGTTGCCCTGCATACCATTTTGGTGATTTAATTATTTATTTGTTTGACACTTGTTGACCGGGTTAGTCCGACTGATCCATCACCCTTTTTCAGCGGAGACCTGGAGAGAAAAGCTCAATAGTTAACACGTATGCAAAGTACAGTACAGTGTTAAAAAAGTTAGTACAAAGTTTACCATTAATAATGTAAAGGCACCAAGGCTATATACAAAGTTATACAATCTTATCTGGAACACCTTCTATCAGGAACACCTTCATTAAGGATGTAGCTACACAGCAACATAGAATATGAAAGAATGTGTGCAAGCATTTAGCTACTAGTTATTTAGATAAAAATAGTTTAGTCATAAACATATTGGAGTAGACAGAATAGGCATTGTAAGGCATTTACAAGTCAACTTCACAGTTATGGTAGTTGAGAGAAAAAAGGGGAGAGGTAGACAGCTGAGGAGGTGAGGGTAGACAGTTAAGGAGAGTGGTTATTAGGGATATTATGGTTATCCATGTGTAATGTAAGATAGTATGGCTATCCATAATATCTTACATTATTTTCTTTCAAAATTCTTTACAGCAACTGATGTACATGGCAACAAGCTATGCTACTATATATAAACTTATACTCATGAATACATGGAAAACAATAAGCATCAATAATAAAAAACACAACTGTAAATGAGACACTGGTTCAAATTCAAAAAAGTGACAGTGAGGTGTGTACATAACAGTAACTTTTTGGAATTCAGAGACAACCTTAATGCAGTGCTTTGGCATGAAGGCATGCAGCTCTATGGTGGGCTGTCTCACAACCATACTATTTACTTATGAGGAATTACAGGGGACAGGCATGTGTTAATTAGCCATGTGCTTCCCCACAGAACTCCCTGCAGTAAGGCATTTATGTAGCTGAGGGATTCAGACATTCGCTTGGATGTGTAATTTAGCATGTCCACTTCTGGCTAGTCATAGTAATGAATACAGCCAAAAGGCCATGTTCATCTAGCACGGTATAGTTAAATGCTGGGGAATTTAGTGGTCACGTGGTATAAGGGTATGTGTGAGTATGTGTATTTGGGGGGGCTACATATGTTAGGGCGTGTATGGGTGGGTGTCTGCAAGGAAGATTGTAGTGAGGGAGTTAGTGAGGGAATAGGTTAGTGTGTGTGTGTGTGTGTGTGTGTGTGTGTGTGTGTGTGTGTGTGTGTGTGTGTGTGTGTGTATGTGTACAGAATGAATGTGTGTGTGTGTGTGTGTATAGTTATGGGTGGCTGTCGTCCTTCCACACAGCCCTAAACTAACTAGCAAAGCCTGCAACACTGAGTTGGTGAGACCACCAGGGATAATTGCAAAGAAGTGAGTCACTAGCCACCAGAAATAATCCTTATCACTGTGCTTTAATAGCACTTACACATAACATGGGTCTGGTGGAAACAGCAGAACCTTTACATATCATACCTTAGTGCTATTTAAACATAATGGGATTAGGAGGAACCACTATGGAGAACTTTGACAATGCAGGTCAGGAAAGGGGACATTAGACACCGGAGATACTCTATAGTGTGCTTTAAATGCACTTAATTAAAAAAAAAAAAGTGGTGCAGAGAACACTAGATGCCATGGACATTATAAGCAGTACGTCTTAAAGGCACTAAAAGCAAATCCAACCCTGTATCCCCTCATCAGCCACAGAGGACATTAGTCACTGGACACTAGGGATATAATGTAGAACAAAATAAGACTTATAAATAAAATAACATAAAGCACAAAGGGAGAAAGGTTTCAAACTCTGCATCCTTGCCACCAGAACTTCAAAAATAACCTTCTGCACTAAGTGATAAGCTAAAGCATGAGGACGTTTTAACATATAATGAGGAGAGAGAGAGGATAGGGAACAGTATGAATACCTTTCAATCTCATAGCACAAGGAAATCAAGAAAAATTCAAAATGAATGGTGAGACAAAATCAGTGGCAGATTTTAATCATTCCTCCCACAAACTTACAAAGGCACTAGTATAATAACTTTTGCACTGCCATGAAGGATATAGAGTGTGAAACTCTAATGTCTTACATTAATGGCTGACTGTAATCATAGGTTCATAGAATAGTACTAGGCTAACTGCCCTTGTGAGCCATTTTAAGCCTAGCCAATTATCCCTTGTGAAACTCAAACCCTGCACCTTGTGTTTGTAAGGCAAACACCTTAACCATTAGGCCACCCCAACATCTGTGATTTATAAGGGCAGGAATAAGGAGACAAACTTTCTGACAACAATGGCTTCCATCCTTTCCATAGTACTAACACTGCTCTTCTAATCTATATAGACACTGTCAATAAAGTTAGAGATAATGGCAAACTAGTCTGCCCCTTATTTTTAGTCTTGTCTAAAGCTTTTGATACAGTTTGTCACAGCAAACTTCTACTTCAGATGTACTCATTAGGTCTCTGTCAGCCTACCATTCTATGGATCAAAAGCTACATATGCAATAGTTATCAGTCAGTAAAATGGCCCACCACCCTCTCTCCATACCTCCCAGTCACCACATGGCTCTGTCTTTGGTCCACAGTACTCAGATGGCTGCAGACTTATTTGCACATCTGACAACATAGCACACCTCAAAAAAGTTACTCAGGAAGCTTTAACAGCAACTGAAGCATGGCTTTGTTACTCACAACTCATGCTCAACCCTAAAAAAATACTACTTTCTTTCCCCAAATCCCGCTCCTATGAAAGAACAAAATGTAAAGTCCTACCTTTCGATAATATAACCATTGATGTCACTTGTCATAGCAAATTATTAGGGATGATAGCTTTAAATTTAACCTACATAAGAGAAACTCATCAAAAACTAGGGATGGTTTATACAGCCAAAACTTTCTCACTGACACAATTAAAGCTACACTTGCCACTACTTATCTCCTTAAGGCATCACAAAAATCAAAATTTGAACAATGCCATATATAGCATAGTTGGTAAATTTGCAGCAAATACCCCTTTTAGAATCACTTATTTATTAATTTATTTACGACCTTTGATTACCAGGAAAGTCTCACTGGGTAGAATCCCATTTTCGGTGGAGGACCGGCGAGAAAAGCTCCAAATTATTATAAAACATTTTAATAATAATAATTTTACAATCTTCAAAAATAAAGCAAAAACATCTGCACTTTAAATAATTATAAGAAATTAGAGATAATATAAAACATTGTATAGCACTAAAAAGCCTAAATTGGTTAGAACTACCCCATTAACTAACATATACGCATCTTCTTACAAACTATAAAATTATCCAGAATCCGTCTGCTTGTCCAGCACTAAACAACATTCTACACAACTATTCTCCTAGTCGGTCATTGCAATCCAGTGAACAAAAACTCCCATCTGTCTACAAACCTATCAAATCTGCTGGGCATTGTCTGTACTCGTACCATGTTGCTAAGGCCTGGAACTCCTTATCTCTATCTATCAGGTCAACACCTTCACTCCCATCCTTCAAAACTGTTCTGAAAAGACTTCTTAGCCTAAATCTGGCTCTGATATTGCTCAGCACCAGGATAAACTATATCCTTAAATGTGGACAAATATCTATTCATTCCTTACATCTCCTTATTCTCACTTCTTCACTCACTTCCTTCCTTCTAACAATTTATCTCCCTTGACTTTCTAAATTTACCATAAAACTGCTTTTCGCTCACTACATATTGCAATTCCTGTTTGTATTCTACTAACTTACCTTTAATTTCTCTATAAACTGGCTAAAATTTCTCTGTTAAATCAATGTCAAACTTGTGTTTATTCTTAACCAGTGCCTTCATATTATGTCTAATTTGGTATAATTATTTAAACTGTATTTTTGTATTATTTTTAAAGATTTTAAAATTATTATTCTTAAAATGTTTTGTAATACTTTGGAGCCTTTCTCCCTGAGCCTCCACTGAAAATGGGCTCCTACCCAGTTGGACTTTCACTGTAATGAAATATCAATAAAACAATAAATAAATAAACACAGGGACAGGTATGGTTTGTGTGTTTTTGTGTGACTGTGTGTCCGATTGTATATACTGTGTGTGGTAGAGTGAATGAGGGAAGTGCTTTTGCTAAAATAACGCATCAGCCACCTGTGTTAACTACGGGAAGAAAGGGCTGATCTGTATCCATGGTATTTAACAGCAATTCGGAGACATGCAGATTAGAAAGTAATGAGGTCTTTCATCATTGCAGTTAATATCTCTGAATTGCAAAATACCACATCATGAAAACAGGTCCTTTTTACCACAGCCCTTAACAAGAGAGGCAGTGTTCTTTCTGAATCCCCATGAGTGGGGTGAGGTACTAGCAACTAAAATTAACACTGTCCATAAAAGCAAATCATTTGTCCACTCTATTTAGTAATTTACATGTTAGAAAGTAAAGGTAAAGCACTGATAAAAACATCTAGTGACATTGTCTCCAGATACATTCACAAAAACACCAATTTAGGCTGCTGCATCTATTTCAGCAATTGGAAGATATTGAAAAAAATGAAAAGGAAATAGAGTGCAATGTTATACAGGTACAGACTACACAGTGGGAAGAAAAGGCTTTTGAATGAAATAATTGATTCTGCATAGCAGCCCTCTCAATGCCAGGGGAAAGAAAATCTCTGTTCGTGACAAAAACCCCAAAAAACTTAACCTTAAACCTAAACTGAAGTGAGGGGGCTGTGCCACCCACACCCCCCCCTACTTAAATATACCAACTCCAAGATCACACCACAGTGGAGGAAATAGCAAAGCCCCAAAAATGGCCCACCGATTTTTTTCTCTGGGAAAAAATTTGATGTGCCGTGGCTTCACTATTTTCCACTTTCGGACTTTAGGGTTCGGTATTACAACGTTCAAACTTGTTTTAGTTTAACGTAATATAGACCCAATAAAAACAATACTGTCAATTTATTGAGACACAAGAACATTAATACTGCAAAAAGTTTTACCTTTATTTATTATTCAGGCAAAAATGCAGCCCAGTAGGGAATGAGTAAATGTTATATATACAGACAACTTGCAGCATCAAATCAATGAGAATGTTTTGTTGAGGGGGGGAGTAGTAACCAGACAAGATGAAAAAAACACACACTAAAACAGGGAGAACATTAACTCTTCTCATACCTCAGAACTGTCCATACTGTAGGAGAATGTCTAGATTTTTGCCAAATATTTTGCGGTTTTCAGATAAATCATTGAAGACTGAAGTTTCTAAAAATTACATATTGTTAGAAAAATGTGTATTTGAATATATGTGAAATGCTAGTTTAAAAACAAAGTAGTATGTAATGCATTTTATTCTATTAATCATATAACAGAAAGGATAAATTCATGTGTAATGCAAGTAGTTTTGAAATTGCAGTGTAGCTTGAAGCAAATTGACCTCCGACTCTGGCAGTTGCTCGCTTAGCAAGTTTTAATGTTTATGCTTTTCACAAGTGATTATCTGCTGGGTCAGGAAATTAAATATGTGAAATAATGAAATCTTCTGCTCTTTCCTGCTGGGATGATTTGGCCTTGTATATGTGTTACTAAGATAGCATGCAGCTGGTGGGAAAGTGTTAACAGTGAACAAAGATGTGTATTAGAAGATTGAATCTGCTATTGTATTCGAACAGATGTGAAACCTTGAAGAAGTAACTTTACAGAAAGACATTATGTCTGACCAGGTGGATAGCAAGGCCGTATTGTTACCAGAGGAAAACTTTTTTAAAATATACAGCATCAGCAGTTTTTATGAATAGAGGACTGTAAGCTAAAGTGATGTAGATGCCCTGTGACATACCACGTCAGTAAGGTGGGCACAACTTGAGTGTAAAGATTATAAAATCCGTGTACTTCCTGATTCATGTTAGACAAAATTCTGTACTTGTACGTTTTTTGCCTCCTGGTGTACACTAGTAAACTTTTGAACCTGAACCTCCTGTGTATTGAATTCTTGATTTTATTTAACAGTTTGGTCCTTCTTAGCCAGAAATCCCTCGGACAGCTGCAGATCAGAGTCTACCGGTGGTCGAATACTGTGCAGGAGAAGTTACCGAAACGGTTCTTCTTGGGTGAAAAGACCTCCGACTGAATTGTCGTTTAAAGAGGCTGGCCACTTTCTGATCTGTGGCCGAAGAGCGGATCCTGGACGACTCAATACCGGAGGCTCAGGTAGGAAGATTTTGCCTTTTTTCTGTTTTAGATCAGGGACTAGGTTACAGTATATTGTTGTCAAGATTTGTTATGCAGATCAGGGACAAAAGGAGTTACTGTATATTTGGTCATAGATCAGGGTAACAGAATAAGGTAGGCAGTTATTCTAGATAAACTGTGAAAAGGAACTGAACTTTTGATATCATGTGATAAGAAGGGTTACGTAACATTTTCTTTTACCATGGGAAATCAGTGCACTAAAACATCGCGAGATCCGCCCCTAACCGAAGACGCAAAATACATGCAATTACAACGTTCCGATAACGTTAGGTATTATACGAAATGGGTTAACAAATATGAATTTGACAGTAAACTAGATAAAACTTCACTAGTTAAACTCCTTAAGCAACTTAAATCCGATGCGGGAGGTCAGGCAAAAAAGCAATGCCAATTAGGTATTCCTCAGGCACACAGGTGGATTGTGGAAGCAAATCGTAGAGAACAGAAGATTAAAAATTCGAAAACATTATTTTTAGACAAAGAAGATAATAACTTAGTAATAACAACAGCTCCTCCTCCTCCCTTGCCCCCTCCTTTACCCTTTTCAGGATATGAAGCGAGTGGACAGGATGGTCCGCCTCTGCGTTAACCTGAAGTCTCAGCAAGACCACAACCGTATGTTAGAGATCCTATTGAAACTAGGTCCCGGACACGTAAAATACATAGGGACGCAGAATCATATCAAATAGAAAGAAACCTACAGGATGAGAGTGAGGAAGAAATATGCCCACTTATAGAGGTCCCAGATCCTCAGGCAGGACAGGAAGGGCAGGACCCAACACTCTTGGTATATAGACCATGGACACCGGAGGATATTCGGAAAGCTACTGAGGGAATCCCCCTTCCGAAAGTTAATTTTACGAAATTTTTAGAAGATTTACAAGGCATGAGGTTGAGTTACCACTTGAATGGGGAAGAAGTAGAAAAAGTGGTAAGACAAATTATAGGTCCAGATTGGCACATGATTTGTGGCACCTGGAATCCTTGTAATGCAGAGCTCAAACCACTCCCACATAGTGATGCAGAATTAGACAACAGAGTGAAAGGTCTTACAGACCGAATCTCTGAGAAATGGAAACCTAGAGCAGACTGGACTTGCATTATTCAATGCATACAACAGGAAAATGAGACAATAGATGGATACTATGCTAGATTGTTGAAATGTTTTAATAATCACAGCGGTATGACAGTTCCTGAAAACCAAACAAATGATTCCCTGTATGAACAACAATTAAAAAATGCATTTTTGAAAGGTTGCATTACACCTATTAGTAGCTTCATTACGAAGCATATGATAGACCATCGAACAGGTAGGCTACAAGCCTTACTTGAATACGTTAGACATGCTGAAAGACATTTCAATAGCAAAAAGAAAAAGAAGGCGCAAGTCTTCACTGCTGAAGACGGAGCTGAAGTATTTGTGTTACAGTCAGGTAAAAAGGGCAAGAAGAATGCCCAGGTAAATAAACAGTCTGACAAACGATCAGAAGACTTTGAAGAGAGGAAAAAGAGAGGTGAATGTTTCAAGTGTGGGAAAAAAGGACATCTAGCAAGGGATTGTAAGCAGAACAAAAAGGTAATTACAGAAGATAAGGGAGATGAGGACTGACTATATGATAGTGAAGGTATATCATGCGAAAGGTCAGAAATCATCAGGAAAAGTTAATAAACAGAAAACAAACGTAAATGTGATAGGAGGAATAGAGGAAGTGCAAGTAGATATGGAGGATGAAGAAAGTGAAATTTTAGATTTAGCATTATTGAGCTTAGAGCTCTACTTAGCAGATACAAAACCGGAAGTTACACTTCTGGTGGAGGGAAGGGAAGTCAAATACCTGTGTGACTCAGGAGTGTCACGGACCCTGATACACCCCTCCAAGTTACCAGAACATTCCAAATCACCTGATTATATACTGGTGAAAGCCGCAAACGGACAGCTATACAGGGAACCACTTTCCCATGATATAGCAGTAACTGACCCTGTTTCAGGTATGACCCGAAGAAGTAAAATTGTTGTTTCTGCAAAGTGTCCAGTGAACCTATTGGGCAGGGACCTTATGCAGATATTAGGCATAGCAGTAGTTCCAACTGTACAAAGTATGGAAGCACAGAGGCAAATGGATACTTTTGTGGTGCGATTGGAGGGTGAAACCTTTTACTGGTACAGCCAGGACCTAATCACGACTGGTCCAGGGGCAGTAACCAAGGAACTGGTGAACGTAGCCATCAGTAAAGCCCCCTCCCTCAACATGGATCGACAGCATTTGTTACACTGTACTCTATACTACTGTACTACACCAGGACCTGATAGAGAGTATGAGCAGAAATTGTTTAGAAATCGTGCAACTAGATTGGTTTTATGTACTTTGTACTGGGATACTGAGGGGAACAGTGTAGTTAGCTGTTCATTACCTCAAGAATTCCTTGCATTATATAGATCAAATCGATTACCACATGTCAGCTTGACAAAGAACAAAAATGTAAAATGGGCAGACTTAGGAGAAAAGGTGACAAGATGGGAGAAACAGACTGACTTAGAACTGTCAGAACAAGGGATACAGAAACAAAAATGGAATTGGTTGACGCAGACACATCCAGCTGTTCATTTGCAATCTAGCGAGGACAGCTGATTAGCATTTTTATTAGAAGAAGAAGAAAAAGCCTTATGTGAAATTCCGACGACTCTTTGGTCAACAGGAAAGTCAGATGTAGGACTTATTCGAACAGCAGGACCAGTTATAATTACACCAAAATTAGCATTTAGACCACAGAAAAGACAATATCCTTTGCGAAAAGATGCAGAAATAGGAATCAAGCCTATAATAGCAGCATTACTCAAAGAAGGGGTAGTGGTAGAATCTCCTGATTCACCATATAATACACCCCTATTTCCTGTTAAAAAGGCAAACGGGGAATGGCGGATGGTTCAAGATTTACAAGCTGTGAATAATGCAGTAATACCCAGAGCACCTACGGTGCCAGACCCACATACTTTGTTAAACGATTTAAAACCACAACAAAAATATTTCTCTGTGGTAGATATCAGTAATGCTTTCTTTTCGATACCTATACATCCTGATAGTCAATATTGGTTTGCATTTACATTTCAGGGTAAAAGGTATACCTATACTCGACTACCACAGGGATATTGTGAGAGCCCAACAATATTTGCACAAGAAATGGCTAGCAACCTGGCAGGGTTTACCCCACCAGGAGGTAGTCAGATTCTACTTTACGTAGATGACATCTTGCTAGCAGCCCTCACCCAGCAACAATGCAGGGAGGATACTATAGCGTTATTGAAGTTTTTAGCGGCACAAGGGCACAAAGTAAACAAAAGTAAGTTACAACTTTGGAAAAAACAAGTTAGATACCTAGGATATGTGATATCCAATGAAGGTAGAATATTAGATGAGGAAAGAAAAACAGCAATTTTGCAAGCACCCAAACCAGCAACCAAGAAGGAAATGATGTCCTTCTTGGGTACAACTAATTTCTGTCGGAGCTGGATACTGAATTATGCTTTGGAATCTGCTCCACTGACTGACTTGATATATAAGACACCAATGGCAGCACAAGATATTTTACAATGGACATCTGAAGCAGAAATGGCTTTCTGCAGGTTGAAGCAGTTGATAGTTTCTTCATTAGTTTTAGGACTCCCAAATTATCACAAACGGTTCTTTCAAACTGTAGATTGCAAGCAAGGATATATGACGTCAGTGCTGACGCAACAACATGGGGATAAGCAATGCCCCATAGCCTATTATTCATCGCAGTTAGACCCAGTGGCGCGATCTTTGCCTCTCTCTGTACAGGCAGTAGTTGCAGCTGCAATGGCAGTACAGGCTTTGGCCTCAGTGGTGTTATTCCACCCTCTCACATTGAGAGTGCCTCATGCAGTCGCGATAATTTTACTGCAAGAAAAAGTAGCATATCTCTCTGCTGCTAGACATCTTTCATGTATGACTATACTGCTAAGCCAACCTCATATGACAATTGAACGATGCACGACATTAAATCCATCAACATTACTCCCAACTCCTGCGGATGGCACACCGCACAGCTGCCTGCAGGAAATTGAACAATTAGTCTTGCCTAGACAAGACCTTACAGATATGCCCTTGGATAATGCCGAGGTGACATATTATGTAGATGGCTCATGCAGAAGGGGCCCTACAGGAAAGAATCTAGTGGGGTATGCAGTAGTTACAGACACTGAAATTCTAGAAGCCCAATCCTTACCACATAACTTATCTGCACAAGCAGCAGAATTGATAGCTTTGACACGGGCATGTACTTTAGCAAAAGACAAATGTGTAAACATATATACTGATAGTCAGTATGTTTTTTCTACAATACATGTATTTGCACAACAATTGAAAAATAGAGGAATGATAACATCTAGTGGAAAACCAATTAATCATGCGCAATTTAATTTGGAATTATTAGAATCTATTCAGTTACCTACCAAAGTAGCTATTTGTAAATGTGTAGCTCATACAAAACAACAGGATAAGATTTCGAAAGGCAATGCATGAGCTGATGCAGCTGCAAAGCAAGCAGCCTCAGACTCAGAAACTTTACTTTTGAATGAGGAATTACAACCCTCTGAGATTTTAGATTTAGACATGTTAAAAACAATGCAGATGCTTACTACAAAAACAGAAAAACAGAAATGGGAAAAACAAGGCGCAATTCTTGAAAATGGACTGTACATTTCCAAAGAGAAGAAACCGATATTGCCGTCTAATTTATTTAGATATGCAGCTTTGTTGAGCCATGGGCAGTGCCATGTCTCAACAGGGGGGATGGTACAGTTAATAAACCGAACATTCCAAACATACGGATTTACAAATTATACAAAAAAATTTTGTGCAGTTTGTCATACTTGTAACAAGCATCATGCACAAGGGACATTTAAACCTAAGCAAGGAAGTTTTCCTATACCACCGAATCCGTTCCATACTATTTGTATGGATTTCATAGAATTGAATAAGTGTGAAGGGAAAAAGTATTGTTTAGTCATTGTAGATATGTTTTCTAAATGGGTAGAAGCTTTTCCAACCAAAAATCCAGATGCAGCAACAGTGACAAAAGCCCTGATAAAAGAAGTAATCCCTAGATTTGGCATTCCGGAAAGGATTTATAGTGGCAACGGCACATATTTTGTGAACCAGACAATCCAGCAACTTGGGAGATTTTTTGGTATCTCCTTGAAAAACCATTGCGCCTACCACCCACAGTCAGCAGGACTGGTGGAAAGGTACAATGGTACCCTCAAGAATAAACTTAAGAAGTTAGTTGAAGAAACCCAAAAGAATTGGATACACTGTCTGCCTTTAGCACTGCTGAGTATGAGAACGGTTCCAAATGTGAAGGGTTTGACTCCCTTTGAAATGATTTTTGGGAGAGCATATTATGTGCCTCAGTGGAAAGCTCTCATGCCTGCAGAGCAAGAGGCTGACAGTTCATTAGCTAGTTATATGAGGAAACTGTTAACAAATAAATCTGTTTTGCAGTTTAACTCTTTTTCAGATAAGGAGCAGACCAGACTGGTGGAAGCAGTTTTGGCCCCCGGGACATGGGTGTGGTTGAAAGTGACGTAAAGGAAGAACTGGGTGAGTCCAAAGTGGGAAGGACCATACCAGGTGCTGTTGGCGACGCCTACTGCAGTCAGAGTGGCTGAGAGGACATCCTGGGTCCATTTGACACATTGCAAACCGGTAAAGAATTTTCAGCTTGATAAAAACCTTGTGACTGATATACAAGGGCAAAATGGCCAAGAACAAAGTGAATATAAATATAGATCAAGCCCAGAGATGTTGCATAATCATTTTGTTGAGTATACATTTATTGACTATAATTGTGACAATTTTCCTCTTGTTGTGGTTTATCCTGCACTCAACCACACAAGTGAAAGTGGGAAGGCGTGACGAAGCATCTATAGACTGGCATCCAAATTTTAACACATACCTAGCCATGAAGCGTGTATATGCAGAGACTATGAACATTTCAAATTGCTGGGTTTGTACAGCTATACCAACAGCATATGGAGGACTGATAATGCCCGCTGTCCCCTTGGGGATAAATGAGACTTGGGAAAACTTACTCTTTGATACAGGAACTGTGAGATCACAGGACAAAATAGCTTTATTTTTACCTGTCACACAAAAAGGGATTGTATGTTTTTACAAAAATGATACTCTCCAGGTGGGCTGGAGCAATTGTAATATAATCATATCTTATTGGTGTTATATTAAGAATAGTAATGGCAATATTCTTTGCAATACTAATTATGACTCATATTTGAACTCACTGAAAACAACCATGAATGACATTCGTAAGAATCCTGTTTTGTTTAAACAATTGTCAGTTATAGATCAGAAAATGTTTCATGCAGTGTTAATGCGTATTAGTACTAAAGTAGAAAACTGTTATTTTATTTTTGGGAAAAAGGCATATAAATGGTTACATGAGAATTGGTCCGGCAGTTGTTTTTTGGGTTATCTGGTTCCGGCAATAAAACATACTGCAGAATTACCTTTGGGTAAGATACGAAACGTGAGAGAAGTAGCTCGGAAACCTGGAGGTCCAGTCGAGAAACCTGTAAATCCAGTTGGATGGATCAAAGCTGGCTGGAAAGACCATAATAACGTGAAAGACAAAAGTAAATTGACTCATATGGACTTGAGTGACAGTGTTATATCTTGGGCAGGAATATTCCCAGCATATGGAGCAGTCAAATTGATCTGGGAGCTGAGGAAGTTGTCAAAACTTCTCGAAGTAATGAGTAATGCAACTTTCTCTGCCCTAGAACTGGTGACTGATGAACTGAATGCAATGAGAACTGTGGTGCTACAAAATTGAATGGCTCTTGACTTCACCCTAGCGGCGAGAGGTGGTACGTGCACGCTTATCAAAGAAGAATGCTGTGCGTACATACCAGACAATAGGCATGAAATTAACAACCACCTAGAGGTAATTCAGCAAGTATCAGCCATGACTGAACCAGGCCCAAACCCACTGATGAACGTTTTCCAGAGACTATTTGGGGGGGTGGGGTTCCATCCTAATGAATATTCTGATTGCCATTTGTGTGGGTATACTCCTAATAGGAGCATGTGTTTGTTGTGGAATTCCCTGCATGAAAAGACTAATCAAAGATTTTATTGATGTATCTGTTACTGAAACTTTGTACCAAGATATTGAGATTGAAAAATTGATCTCAGATGACATTTTTTCTGAAGTATAGATCAAATGACTCACCTAGCTGAAAATCCTTAGTGGAAGAGGTTGGGAGATGAAATGACACTATACATACTTCAAAATAGAATAAAAAGTATTAATAGGAGGGAAAATGTTAGAAAAATGTGTATTTGAATATATGTGAAATGCTAGTTTAAAAACAAAGTAGTATGTAATGCATTTTATTCTATTAATCATATAACAGAAAGGATAAATTCATGTGTAAATGCAAGCAGTTTTGAAACTGCAATGTGGCTTGAAGCAAATTGACCTCCAACCCTGGCAGTTGCTAGCTTAGCAAGTTTTAATGTTTATGCTTTTCACAAGTGATTATCTGCTGGGTCAGGAAATTAAATATGTGAAATAATGAAATATTTTGCTCTTTCCTGCTGGAATGATTTGGCCTTGTATATGTGTTACTAAGATAGCATGCAGCTGGTGGGAAAGTGTTACAGTGAACAAAGATGTGTATTAGAAGACTGAATCTGCTATTGTATTTGAACTGATGTGAAACCTTGAAGAAGTAACTTTACAGAAAGACATTATGTCTGACCAGGTGGATAGCAAGGCCGTATTGTTACCAGAGGAAAACCTTTTTTAAAATATACAGCCTCAGCAGATTTTATGAATAGATGACTGTAAGCTAAAGTGATGTAGATGCCCTGTGACATACCACGTCAGTAAGGTGGCACAACTTGAATGTAAAGATTATAAAATCCGTGTACTTCCTGATTCATGTTAGACAAAATTCTGTACTTGTATGTTTTTTGCCTCCTGGTGTACACTAGTAAACTTTTGAACTTGAACCTCCTGTGTATTGAATTCTTGATTTCATTTAACACATACATTTAAGTTTCAGATTTCATATCCTTCAGAAAATGCATGATAACACAAATCCTGTTACTTTTAGCTACTTTATAAGTTTATAAGAGCAGTATTAAAATCTGTCCCTATTTTTGGACCTTTGTCCCTAACCCACTCCCCATTATTTTAGGCTTTGTCCAAATTTGTTGAGCTAAGAAGCTGACTCATCACAATGTTGAGAAAAGATCAGAAGTGAACCACAGACCTTCAGGATGTTAAGAAAACTTTTTTAACAACTGAGTCACTGTGCTCCCAGAAAAGGTAAGAATTTGGTCAAGTATACACGTATTGCTGGTTTCTGACTATAGTTCCATTATTTTCATTTGTTTTAATTTACTAACTGGGTATACCACCAGGCACAGGCTTCTTTTCAGGGGCAAGCCAGGAGAACAGTATTATTTGGAGACTTGTTCAGACTCAAACGGAAGCTGAAGGGTGCAAACAGTGGGGCTTTGTGTGTGTGTGTGTGCGTGCGTGCATGCGTGTGTGTGTGTGTGTGTGTGTGTGTATGTGTGCGTGCGTGTGTGTGTTTCCTTCTTAAATGATCTTGTAATTTGACCATGCTGGAGATTTCCCAGCTGGAAGGACACAGTTCTTAAGAGAAACTCATCACCTATATGGGCAATGGCAGTGACGCTAGCATAGCGTGCTGGAGGTCTTGGGTTTGAGTCAGAAATGAGAGATAGAATCATAAAATTAAAAGTCGAATGTTAACAGGTCCTAAGCAGAAGTCTTTCCTGTCAATTTTTAATTTAACCTTGATCACAAGCAGGTTCTTCCTAGCTAAAAGGATATAGGTCTTAATGGAAAACTGAATTTCTATCTATCTATAGGCACTTTTTGGTCCAGTGTCAGTGCCAACAGCAGGGTGCACCAGAGGTCTTAGATCTGAGTCCCATCTGAGAGCTAAAATTACACTTTCCTGTCAATTAATCCACCTGACTGTGCATAAGATGACTTAAGGTTCAAGTTCTGGTTTTATTAAGCCACTGATGTGCCTGCCAGACTGAAGGAATCCAATGCACAGCAGCTAGCATGCAGAACAACTTCTTTGCTAACAATCAGTCACTTTACTGCTGTATGCTTGTTGAATTACTTCCTCCTGAATTAATGACATTATTTCTTATTTTAGCACTCACACAAGAGAACTAATACAAAGCCTGAGAGCTGTGCAGCGCCTCATCAGTCCACTTGTTTTGATGGAGAACCTCTGCAGGCTCATGCTGCTTGTGTGACAACAGAGCCACCAGTTTAGGGATGTGTTGATTAATGTCTTAGTAAATGTCACCACTGCAGTCCTCAGCAACTCCGTCACTCCTGCCAGTTCTGGCACCAATGCAAATGTCTGCAGATGAGGTGTGTACTCATTTATTAAGTTACTGTCAATGAAAAAAAAATGGAGTGCAAGAAAGAGAGGGGCATTCAGTGGGCATTCAAAATTAGGGGTTACATCTCCCACCCACAACTTAGAGTGCCTCTGTGGATTCCAGTTTATCTGAACCAGTTCTAGTTGTTGATGAGTGACAGTTTCCAGCATCCTTCAGTTTTAAATCATAATTATCCCCAAATACCGTATGCTTCTGTTGAAATAAAAAAATACTCCTGCATGGGAAGATATACATGTCATTACAGCACTCTTTTACTGATACTTAAAATATAGCAGCCATAACATGAGGAAAATCTGCAGTTAAGTAAGAAGGGTACAGAGACCCAAATTACCTTCAGATTCAGACTGAAGTTTTGCACTTTGTTATCTCTGAAGTTTGGTATAATATTACACCTCAAGAAACAAGCACTGCTTATACTAGTCAACCACCACAATAATAATAAAATAGGATTATGACTGATTTTAACAAGACTAGTTCAGAAAAAATGAAGACCATTTAAGTAATAATATATCCTTAGGTGTTTGATGTGATTCACTTTAACCAGCAACTGAAGATTTACTTTGGCATTCAAAAAAAAATCCCACCATGGTTGGTAAGAGCTGTGACCAAAAGGTGTGGTTTCTGTGGTCATGGAAAATGAAATTCAAAGATATGCAATCCGAAATGAGGAAAGACCCAATTAGTTTCTGATTTGCACATCTCTGAAC
>NC_056726.1:1841671080-1841676080 GCF_019279795.1 Protopterus annectens | reverse complement strand
AAAGAAGTAAATGCAAACAGGTAGCGAAATGTGAAAATAGATGTGCCAAACATTCTATATTTTCCATAAATGCCTACGTTTTGGCTTCTGTCCTCTCAGACAATCATGGATTGTTGTGTGACACCACAACACTGGCCTAGTAATCAAGGAGCCTCAGTCCTCACCACTGCAACAGTGGGGGATGTACACACTGGGAGGATAATAAGTACACACACAGTAAAGTGCAATTTCCCTTAAGAGCTCACAGAGACCACAGTCAGTCTGGGGCTGTTTTTTCCGAATTTCTCCAGATCCCCTGTAAGATTGCCCACTGCTATAGAGTGGAGTCCTTAGCCATGGTTCAAAGTCATGTCCTCCAACACACACTGTCCAGCCAGTGCTTCGTGTCCCTACCCAAGTAGCTGACACACACACTATGCAAGTACTCTCAGAGCTTAAATATGTTTCACAGATATCAGCCATAAAGATAGGTTTAAATATATTTAATAATAAATAATCAAAGAACAAGACAATAGGCAGAAAATCATCATCACAGTAACTTCAGAGTTCAAAATTACAGAAAATATTTAAAACAACATTGCAGGACAGTCTAAAATAAATAAAGAAAAACATCTAAATTAAGCTCAGCTATATTCCTTTCAGTATCTAAAGGAAATTACTGTACCCTAGAAACTTACTATTACAGCAAGGTGAGTGTGATGAATGGATCTCCTAGCTGATGTTGTTGTCAGGTCAAAGACATGTAGAAAAAGGCCCCCTTCTCTCTCTCAGAGAGTTCTTAAATTAATATTAAATATTACTGCTGGGTTAGCATGGATGACATCACTTTTTGTCACCTGACTTTAGTTCCCAAGCTAAACCTCCATTGTCAGAAACTATCAGCATTTATCATCTTCCTGTGAAAATACATAAATAAAGGCTTTTCTACAGATGATGGCAGATCCTGGAAGTCCCAAAACAATAAAACACTTCTACATCTCAAGCCTAGTAATTATATCTCTTTTAAGGCAACACAAGAGAGTCTCCTAGCATAGACATCCTGTCTCCTGTTGACTGAAACTGAAAGATAACATATCTTGTTTATGGCCCAGCTGTAAAGTAACTTAATCTCAACTATTCTTAAATTTTAGTAAATCCAAAGAAAATCCTCAGCACCGAATGAATCAACCAACGCAAAAACCAAGTGCAGAAAAAATAAATGTTGGCAGCACATGGTTGACAGCAATAATCGTTTAATACAAAACAAAAACCAGTAAGCGCTTTCACGGATCAACTCCGCTTCCTCAGACTGATACAAAAAACTCTACAGAAAGTACTTATTTAAAACAATTGAAAAATCCCACATGCTAATCACAGAAAAGCATTAATTAAAGCATTACATCTGTCATTACCTTCCTTAAAGGCATATGTGCATATCTAAAAGTAGTACATAAATAAATGTTTAGAATGTTAAAATATAGCATATTCAACAACAGACAACCATAAAATATTGAATAGTGTTAAAACATAAATATTATAAGGGGAGAAAAAACACTCAATGTTTCAGGGCTCTATTTTTCAAAAAAGGTTTTAAAGACACCATGTTATTAAGCCCTGGTGACTTGTCTGCCTGAAGTCTAATAATCAATTGCTGTTCTGTCGCCTCAGTATAGTTTTTAAAATTGCCCCCTCTCACACTCTCATATACTTTCTGTAAGACAAAAAAGTTAAATTTGTGCAAGGGACCATTGTTCTTAACATGCATTGCTAATGCATTATTCTCTTTTCCATGCTTGAGATCTCTGAGATGTTCTAAAATTCTGTCTTTAAACAGGCGATTAGTCTTTCCTACATAAAAGGCAAAACATTCTGTGCAGAAACCAAAATAAACAACATTGTTGGTACGACAATCCGCATAGAATGTGGCCTCAAAATTAAATCCTGTACTTGGATGTACAAACCTCCCACCCACATAAATGTGGGGGCAGGCTGCACACCTCCTACAAATATATGTACCTAGTCTATCTAATACATTATATGTGTGGGTATCTAATGCCCTATAACATAAATGGTCCTTTAGTGATATATTCCTTTAAAAGGAAAAAAAGAGGTGAATCATTAATTTTTCCATCTAAGTCTTTAACCATAGAGAGAATACCCCAATTTTTCTTAATGACATCACATACCAATTGTATATTACTCAATTGTATATTATTCAAAAAGTCAAAGGGATACGAATGTTATTATCCGCTCTCCTCATACTATTTAAGTGTAGACTCTCCGCATTTTCATTTATATTCATTCGGTGTCTGCTCATTATTATAATAATATGGTCTATATCTCCCTTTTCTATTCTTCCATGCCTCTTGTATAGACTTATCTATATCATATATGTGGGTGGGAGGTTTGTATATCCAAGTACAGGATTTAATTTTGAGGCCACATTCTATGCGGATTGTCGTACCAACAATGTTGTTTATTTTGGTTTCTGCACAGAATGTTTTGCCTTTTATGTAGGAAAGACTAATCGCCTGTTTAAAGACAGAATCTTAGAACATCTCAGAGATATCAAGCATGGAAAAGAGAATAATGCATTAGCAATGCATGTTAAGAACAATGGTCCCTTGCACAAATTTAACTTTTTTTTCTTACAGAAAGTATATGAGAGTGTGAGGGGGGGCAATTTTAAAAACTATACTGAGGCGACAGAACAGCAATTGATTATTAGACTTCAGGCAGACAAGTCACCAGGGCTTAATAACATGGTGTCTTTAAAACCATTTTTAAAAAACAGAGCCCTAAAACATTGAGTGTTTTTCTCCCCTTATAATATTTATGTTTTAACACTATTCAATATTTTTATGGTTGTTGTTGAATATGTTATATTTTAACATTCTAAACATTTATTTATGTACTACTTTTAGATATGCACATATGCCTTTAAGGAAGGTAATGACAGATGTAATGCTTTAATTAATGCTTTTCTGTGATTGGCATGTGTGATTTTTCAATTGTTTTAAATAAGTGCTTTCTATAGAGTTTTTTGTATCAGTCTGTGGAAACGGAGTTGATCCGTGAAAGCGCTTACTGTTTTTTGTTTTGTATTAACAGTTTACAAAATTCCAGATAGCTGGCCTGGCAGTATCTCCTTCTGTCATACTTCTATATAAAATCATATAGAAATCACAAATGCCATATAATTATTTACAAAATTCCAGTGAGCTGGGCTGGCAATATTTCCTTTTGTGACATGTTGTTTGTGCTAATGTTAGCATTTGTAAATTTCATTCTTTTAATTTATGAATACAGATCAACCAATATTTAAGTCATCAGATATCCACAGAAAGTAAAATTACACAGACAATGTGGTGGGCACTCAGTGCTGCTGTACAAAGTAAAGCATTGTTTGCTGATTAGGTTTCCAACAGGTCTAATTAATTTCATTTAAGGTATTTGTTAAATGGGTAAATGAAATGATCAGTTGTAGAACTTTTCAAACATGAATGGAACAAAAAGGGGCAGGTAAATGAATCTCCCTATTCAACATCTGCATTGTGTGTGTGTGTGTGTGTGTGTGTGTGTGTGTGTGTGTGTGTGTGTGTGTGTGAGTATTTAGAATAGCAAATTTGCAAATTCATCCACCTTGTTCCTATGTAGAAAATGGAGTATCCAGAAAAATGCAAGTAGACTCCACACTGAAATACAGTGGATATAAAAGGTTTACACACCTCTGTTAAAATGCCAGGTTTTTATGATATAAAAAATGAGACCACGATAAATCATTTGAAAACTTTTCCCACCTTTAACATGACCTATAACCTGTACAATTCAATTGAAAAACAAACAAATCTGTTAGGGGAAAAAATATAAAAAAATAAAAAAAAGTACAATAAGCTGGTTGCATAAGTGTGCACACCGTTAAACTAATACTTTGTTGAAGCACCTTTTGATTTAATTACACCATTCAGTCTTCTTGGGTACACACCTGCCATCAATTAAAGAGACTCTGATTAACCCCAAATAAAGTTCAGCTGTCCTAGTAGGATTTTCCTGACATTCACTCAGTTGCCTGATAGAGCAAAAGCCATGGTTTGCAGAGAGGTTACAAAGCATCAAAGGGATCTCATTGTTGAAAGGTATCAGTCAGGAAAAGGGTACAAAAAAATTTCCACGGTACTGGATATACCATGGAACACAGTGAAGGCAGTCATCAAAAAGTGGACAAAATGTGGGACAAAAGTGATGTTGCAAAGAACTGGATGCCCTTTAAAATTGATGAAAAGACAAGATGAAAACTGATCAGGGAGGCTGGCAAGAGACCTACACCAACACTGAAGGAGATGCAGAAATTTCTGGCACGTGCTGGTTGTATACTACATGTGACAATAATCTCCCGTATTCTCCATATGTCTGGGCTATGGGGTAGGGTTGCAAGACAAAGCCTTTTCTTACATAGAAAAATATCCAGGCCTGGCTAAAATTTGCAAAACAATACAGCAAGTCTCCCAAAAGCATATGAGAAAATGTGCTATGGTCTGAGGAGACCAAGGCTGAACTTTTTGGCCACAATTCTAAGAGGTACATTTGGCGTAAAAACAACACTTCGCATCACCAAAAGAACACCATACCCATGGTGAAGCATGGTGGTGACAATATCATGCTTTGGGTTTTCGTTTCTACAGCTGGTACTGGGGCGTAAGTCAAGGTGGAAGGAATTATGAACAGTTCCAAATACCGATCACTTTTGGCCCAAAACCTTAGGCGTCTGCTAGAAAGATGAAGAAGAATTTCACCTTTCAACATGACAATGACCCCAAGCATACATCCAAATCAATAAAAGAATGGTTTCACCAGAAGAAAATTAAAGTTTTGGAATGGCCCAGCCAGAGTCCAGACCTAAATTCAGCATAAAATCTGTGGGGTGACCTGAAGAGGGCTGTGCACAAGAGATGCCCTTGCCATCTGACAGATTTGGAGCACTTTTGCAAGGAGGAATGGGGCAAATACTGCCAAGTAAAGAT
>NC_056726.1:1841651080-1841666080 GCF_019279795.1 Protopterus annectens | reverse complement strand
TCTGTCAGACATATCTGTCTCTCCGGCAAGTCCTGTTGATGTCACATAGTAGGTTGAGTTCTCTAGAGTGAGTGAATCATATGCCATTTAATTTACAAATGTGCAGCATTTCCATTACAGCAGAATCTGGGATTTCTTTATATTCAAGGCAGTGGTCACCCCTGAGCAGTCTGTAAGACAGAGTATAGTGACAGTGATTTCAGTATGTTTCACTATGACATATTCTGAAGACCCTGAATTTATTTTATTTATTTATTTATTTATTTGCAGTTGGTTTACCAGGATGGTCCATTGGGCCAAAAGAACCCGTTTTCAATGGAGTCCTGGGGAGAAAAGCTCCAGGAAACTAACAAACTAGGTACAAACAATATAATGATAATAAAAATAAAAATAAAATTGTACAATTGTAAAAACAACACACATTAAATTCAAAATTCAGGACATATTCAAACAGTACAATCTAGTGAAAGTGAGGGTACTATACACATATAGAGTAGTTAATTTGATAAGGAACATATGCTTTATAAGGTACAGTCAGGTAACATGAGTGGAAAATAAGAAGTAAATACCATATATTTATGAGGGATGGGAGCAAGAGCATTCCCATTGGGACCTTAGATACATATGTAGAGATTTTTTGAACATGTAGTGATTGGGAGAATGGATGGTGGGAGTGAGTTCCAGAGGCGGGCAAGGTTAAATCATAGTAAGTTTTTACCTGGGGGACGATTTGGTTTATGTACTTCTAGTAGGTTTTGATTATTTGACCTTAAAACTCTATCAGGTAGGTACATTTTGAAGGCAGAAGACAGGGAGGGACAGAGAGATGGGTTGAGAATGAGCTTGTGAGCTAAGGTTAGCTGAGTATAGTTGAGTTGATTAGGAAGTTCAAGCCAATTTAGTTTTTGGAGAGAGGAACAGTGGTGAGTGGAGGACCTATGACCGTTTGCGAACTTAGCGATTTTGTTATAGCAAGAGGAAAGTTGTTTTTTTAGAGAGGACTGAAGATTGGTTAGCAGAGGGGCTCCATAGAGAAGGGAGGGGATAAGAAAGGAAGAAGAGAGAGTGATTTTAGAGGGTCTTGTGAGGTACTGATTCTGGCGATAGAGCATGCCTATTTTTTGATGGGTTTTTTTGATATTTAGTTGTAGATGTGAGTTGAATTTAAGCTGGTTGTCAATTTGGACACCAAGTAACTTGGTTTCAGACACCAGTTCCAGGGGTGAATTATTTTCACTAGTGATTGAGAATGTATTGAAATTGAATGGAGTATTTTTTGAGGGGGTAAATACCATAAGTTTAGTTTTGGAGGCATTAAGAGCCAGGTGGTTTGTTTTCATCCAATGTTCAGTGATTGAGAAAGCTTCTTGAGTAAGCTTTTGGAGCACAGAGGGAGATGTGGCAGAGCAGATAATGGTAGAATCATCTGCATATTGGATGATGCTAGAGAATGGAATGGCTTTGTAGAAATCATTTATAAATATATTGAAGAGAAGGGGACCGAGAATGGAGCCTTGTGGAACTCGGGGTGCTAAGAAAAGAGGAAGTGGCCTTTTTCCATTTTACAGCTTGGAATCTATTTGATAGATAGCTGGAGAACCAGTTCATGGAGGAGGGGGAGAGATTCAGTTTTGAAAGTTTAGTTAAGAGTAGGCTGTGTGAGATAGTGTCAAAGGCCTTAGAGAGGTCAAGTAGTAAGGTGGAGACAATTTGGCCAGAATCACGTGCTTTATTGACAATCTCAAGATAGGAAAGGAGGGCTGTCATAGTGCTATGATTGGGCCTAAAGCCGTGTTGAGTGGGGGTTAGAAGGTTATTATCTAAGAGATGAGGTAAGAGTTGAAGTTGGACACACTTTTCTAGGAGTTTAGAAATGGGGGACAGGATAGCAATGGGACGGAAGTTGTTGACGTTACAGTTATTACCACCTTTGTGCAGCGGAATGATGAAAGCTTGTTTCCAGAGTTGGGGCACTGTACATTCTTGGATGGAACAGTTGATTAGTATGCTTAAAGGATAGGCAATTGCTTCAGCAGCTATACTAAGAAAGTGAGAGGGAATATTATCAGGTGCATTAGTGCATGGCTTTAATTTCTGAAGGAGTTTTTTTATCGTAGAAGTGGGTATGGGTTTTAGTGAAAATAAAACTGAATGGGGAGAGAGAGAAGTAGAGGATGGTAAGGAAGAGGTTGAAGTTGGAGTAGGAGGAGAGGTGGAGGATAGACAGTGAGTGGGTGGGAGTGAGGAAGGTGTGGTAGAGTAGGGTGGAATGTTAGTAGGAGAGGGTTGGGGTATTTTAGGTAGTGTGGTGGGGCTGAGGAATGAGGAAGTTAGTTTGCTAATAGATTCAATGAAAAAGGAGTTGAATTGAGTAGCTAAGTCTAAATCTGGGGCATTAGGGTCTGGGGTAGGGGTCTGTGGCTTACTGGGATTAAGGAGGGTAGAAATTCCTTTCCAAAATTTTTGAGGATTTGTTTTATTATTGTTTTGGAGTGTAAAGAAGTATTTTTGTTTATCAGAGATGATAGACTTTTACTTTATTTAAGAGTTTTGTACTCAATATGATGTTCGGTCTTGTTTTCTGATGTAGTCTCCAGGCTTTATCTCTAAGGCATGGTTGATAGTGTGTTTTGGTAAGCCAGGGGACAGAATTAGCTTTTATTCTTTTTGTCCTCTGAGGGGCTTGGGCATCTAATATTTCTAGGAATACTGAGTTAAAGTGAGCAACTGCGTCTTCTAGGGAGAGTGTTCTTAGGTTGTTCCAGTTAACTGCTTTTAGGGAATTTAAAAATGTTGTTGGGTTGAAGTTTTTGTGGTTACGGGTAGAAATATAATTGTGTGTGCGGTATAAGGTACTGGGGAGTCGATAGGTGAAAATGGGCATGTGATCGCTTAAAGGATCGGAAAGGGTACCACTGTCTGAGAAATAATGGGGGTGTGACACTAGAATCCAATCTAGTATACTGCCACAAGAGCTGTTTTTAGAAGGGTGTGTAACAGTGTTGATTAGCTGGGAAAAGTTATATAGGTTGATGTTAAGGGGGGTAGTTGGAGACTGGATGCAGGCCCAATTAATATTTACATCTCCTAGGATTATGGTTTCATTATTGATGTTGTTAGAGAGCCAGGAGAGGATATCTTCAAGAGTGGAGATATTGTCTCCTGGGGAAATGTAGAGGGATGCTAGACATATGTGTTTATGATTATTAACTTGTAGGAGAGTTAGAAGTAATTCGGCGTTGTTAAATTGTGGAACAGGTTTGTCATAAGGAGTAATTAGTAAGTCAGATGAAAATAGGAGAGCTACTCTGCCTCCTTTTTTGTGGGCCCTGTCTTTTCTGAAGATAGAGTAGTTAGGTGGAACTATTTCAGAGTCTTTTATAGAGGGTTTTAGACATGTTTCTGAGATAGATAGGATGTCAGGTTTGTTGTGCATGAGCCAGGCATGGAGGGTTGCGACTTTGTTCACTATGCTTTGGGAGTTCAAAGAAGTGAATAATATAGGTTTGTGTGTGGAGGTGGAGGGGCCTGGGTTGGGATGGATATCGCCTGATAAGAGAGTGAGGATCAGATGAGTGATTGGATTAGTGAGGTAGTTTAGCAGTTTGATAAAAGGATTGTGTTTTATTGTGATAGTAAAGGGGTTCATATTTGCTATGGGAGTGGAGAGTTTTTGAGAGCTGAATAGTTTGTATGAGAAGGATAGGAGGTGATTTATAGGGTATAGATGGGGAGAAATAGTTGAGTGTGAAAGAGTGAGAGGGGAGTTTAGATGGTTAGTTATGTGATAGCATTGTGTGTGGAAGCAGGTACTGGGTTGGGTGAGGTAGTGAAGATATGAAAGTTTAAGAAGTAGTAGAAGTAGAATTGAGATGGATGAAGGTTTGAAAAGCATGTTGATTAAGGTTGCTTGGTAGTGTTATGTTGTAAATATTCAGTATAGGTTTATAAGGAGTGTTATACAAGATTACTAAGGTGGAAGTTTGAAGGATAGTGTGGAGTTTTGGGTAGGTAGGGTGGAGGGGTGTGGTTGCTGTGGAAGGATAGTGTAGAGTAATGAGTAGGTAGGGTGAAGGGGTGTGTTTGCTGGAGTAGGTATTGGTAGAGGGAAGAGGATCAATTATCAGAGTAAGAGTTTGGAGTTAGGGTTGATAGTGTTGAGAGGAGGAGGGTGTGGTTCTTTATAAGAAACCTTTGAGGTCTTTCCAGTTCCTGCAGGTTCCTGGTAAGGTACTTATCAAAGATGGCATTGTACTCTATTATTGGCTTGATGAGTGAGGAGTACATGGGGTTATAACCTCTTTTGTTCTAGATGCAGTGCCCTTACTTATAAGGTGGGTGATGTGGAAAGCCTTTCTTACCACTGTGGAGATGTGACGGTCAAAGGAAGGGTTGTTGACAATCTGTGTGTCCAAATCTCTCTTAGATCCAAATGGAAAAGAGAGCAAGATAAAATAATGATGACAATTACAGTACCTGTGCCAATAATAGGTCCATAAGAAAAATGAGTATATTGGGGCTGTAGACATCTTTTAAGAAACTGCAAACATGGGTGTTGAGTTATTTGTTCATAGTCTATACGAAACTGATCACCAAAAACTATTGCAGATTACTTCACAAATTAATTCTGTTTGGATAACTCATTGCCTGTTTCGCTATCCAAAACGTACAATGAATCTTTTATGATAGATGCAAGAAAAAAACATTATTGATATTGAAGAAAACTCACCAAAGTTTACCTCAGACCAGACTGAAGAAACAAGAGCCATGTGATTTCACTTCCTGGTCTGGTACAAATGGTAACTCAGCTGCATTCACTTCCAGATTCAATCTGGATAGTGAATCTAGATCAGTTTCTTTGATCTACATACCCATTCCACAGAGACAAACTCCACCTTCAAATACCAAGGACTACAGCTTGATGAGTCACTAAACTTCCATTTTCACATACACAAAGTGAGCCAAAATAAACTGTCCTCTTCTAGGACAAAAGGATCTCTCCTTTTCTATCCCAACCAGTCACAGAAGCCACTGGCAAAGGATTTCGCCTTTCTCATCTTAAATATGGGCTCCCAATTGTTGCTTCTGCTACCAAGAAAAACTTTGACACACTCCTAACTACCTCTAACAGCATCTGCTGATTCATTACAAACTCACTTTTCTGTGAGTCATCACTGTATCACCATAGAAAAGCCAAATGACTAACCATAAACCAAAGATCAAACATACTTTTAGCATCTCATCTCTACAAACTACTGAAACTCCACATATTTACTTCTGCAGCTAGCAGCTAGACTTCACAAAAAAAAAAACTCCTCATACAACCCAAGACACTACTCACACCCACACCAATTTTCATTATGCCTAAAACCAAATTCCACAGCACTGCACATGCTTTCTCCTCTCAAGAACCCACCCTTTGGCAAGATCTCCCCATTGACATTAAGGAAATCAGCACTTATTCCAAATTCAGAATGCAACTCAGAAAGCATTTCTTCATCCAACCTAACTAATTCTGCTTCCAAACAGAACATATTACTTAATCTATCTCCTTTCTGAGTTTGTTCTCCTGTCTCAAGATTCACTGCAGATTGACCCATGTTTGAAAATAATGTATATATTATAAATTACGCTCTGCTTGATTATACATCACACTGTGCTTGTTCACAGGAATGTAAATACACATTTTTTCTATGTAATTAGACTGAACCATTATGTAACTGCTTATATTGTTGTATTTTGTTTGTGAAATGCTTTATATTTCACCAAGCCTGAGTCTGAACTTTGCCAGTATTGATCAGTGCACTTCTCCAGTAAACAAATAAAGAAACCTATGTCATTATTTAGTGACTTCAGTCCTCAATGATTTGCCAGAAAACCACACATTTTATGAGGAGCAAACCAAAAATATGAGTAAAATATTTGCACATTCTGCAAAAATCTATACAGTTTAAAGGTATAATGTCAATGAAGTCTCAGCTGCACTCCTCACAAGGAAGGGTCTTCTTGACATCTGATATATGGATCTGGTTGGGGAGGCAATCACAACGGATGACAGTAACAGTTGTGAGCAAAGCCAAGTAGGGTATCTCTTCCATCTGGAGCTGAGTGAGTATCTTCAGGAGTATACCTTAATATAGACAAAATTTATGGGTTGCAATTTATGGCTTTCTCATTCTGTAGGTTATTGTACTGCATGTAAAACAGATTTATGATAACTCTGCAAGACAAAACAGAGAGATTTGCAATAGAAGAGAATAGACTCATCAACATCTTGTAATTCCTAATTCTTAGGAAGGGTGTGTAGTAGGCATTCTCATGGGCTTGCTCATAAAAATTTCATTGGGGTATAGTTTTCTAGTGATACTGACTACTCTTCTCATGCAAAAATAAAACTATGGGCAAAGCTACTGGACATATCACAGGTTCATAAGTTCATAGGTATATATTCGAATTAATAACCACCAGGGCCTTTATAAGTCTTCATAAGTCATGAAACCTAACCCAATTGTGTCCCTATGTATCATGGGCTTTATGGGGGTGTATGTTAGTTAGGAAGTTCTAGAAGTTATGCTGGGGGGGGGGTCATTACTGTCTGCCTCTATCAGAGATAAGGTGGTGAGACCCGGGGTGAATTTCTGATTTCCCATCCATTGGTCAATATTATTCTTAAGCAGCGTTAGGCATGGACTCTACTTCACATGAATGGGTTGCCTGTTCCAGAGCATAGAGATTCTCTTGAGACATATATTTGTCTCTAACAAACAATGCTTTTATTTATGTCACAAGCAAAACTGAAATCCCTGGATCTAGTGGTTCTGATGCTGCTCATTTTGTGAATGTGCAAAAGGTCCATCAGAGCTGAATCTGAGGATGCTTTGTATTCCAGGCATACATCACCTCACAGTAACCTACAGTAGACTGAGTATAGTAATATGGCTTTAAGACAAACTATCTAAGACAATGTGATTATACTCTGGATTCTCCTGCTAAGGAACACCTGTAGGCATTCCAACTGCTGCACATGTCTGGTTAAGTACATGCCAAAGGTGGCATTATACTCAACGATGGGTCTGATAAGGGCAGAATAAAGTGGCACTATGACTTTCTTGGACTGGATTCCATGCCCTTACTTATAAGTTGGGTGACATAGACTGATTTTCTTACTACCTTGACCACATGTTGGTCAAAGGCCAGAATGCTGTCTACGTATGTTCCCAGATCCTTGACTACTGGGTCAACACTTATTGGTGTCTCACTGATGGAGTAATTAGCCTAGGTGACAGTTTTCCCAAAAGGCACTATAATGTATTTCTTGTCATTTAGTTTTAATCCATGACTTTGGCACCAGTCATTTGCCTGTGTTTGTGGCTCTCAAACTCTTAGCACAAAATAATCTGGACAAAGTCAAAAATAATGGTGGGACAAAGTCCCAAAAATGGGGACACATTTTATATATTGCTCTTATAAATTTGCTAGAATAAAAGGTCTTGTGTTACCATGCATTTTCTGAATGATATGGCATCTGAAACCCAAATGCCTGTCAATATTTAGTGAATTCATTCCTCACTGATTTGCCACAAAAAATCCAGAAAACTGCAAATGCTATGAGGAACAAACCAATAATATGAGCCAAAAATCTGGACAATTGACAGGTATGCAATCCAGTAAGTTAAGTAGGGGGTTTATGTCCAGGTTGCTGAGTTTGTCAATTATACCTGAGTGGGGTAGTGTATCAAATGCGGTAGTGTATCAAATGCCTTAGCTAAGTTCAGGTAGGTGATGTGCACTATTTTCACCTCATCCAGTGTCTTGGAGACCTTCTCAAAGAAGTCCACCAGGTTTAGTAGGCATGACTTTCCACTGACAAAGCCAAACTGGACTGGGTCCAGTGTCCGAAGGTTGCCTTTGTTCCTACTGATGACTTCTATGGTAATTTGTTCCATGGCTTTGCATATAAGACAAGTCGGATTAATAGGTCTGTAGTTTATGGGGTCAGTTGATGGTCCACCCCTGTGAAGTTGGATAACTGCTGTAGTCATCCATTCTCATGGTACAAAGCTAGTTTTAATGCTATAGTTGAAAAGTGACTCAAATGGTCCAGCCAAGTCATGTTTCAATTACTGAAGCTGTGATTTCAATTAACTAAAATTTGCCTTTGTTTACCTTGAATCCTCACTATGCTAACTTTGTCTGAAGTAAAATAGTATCCTATTTGCAGTCACTTGGGGTTTTTGAAGCCTGAAGCAAATCATCAGCATATTGAATTAGAGCAGAATCACAAGGAAATTTAATTTTGACAAGCTGTTTTTTTTTTTTTTTTTTTTTTCTCTAGAAAAAATGGTAGGGGATTCCACATATCCCTGTGGTAATTTATTCCAGGTGTACTGCTGATCTTATATTTAAATGTAAACAGATACTGGCTATCTGAATGTATAGGGATAAAAAAAAAAGCAGATGAAATATCTATCACTGAGAAGGATGTGTATTGTTGCAGGATTAGGGACTACCAGAAATGTTAGTACTACTAGCACATTTACTGCTCATAAATCCTGTAGAAATCTATATGTATTTGCCCTGATTTATTAATTGGTAATATAAGAATGTTACAAGAACTGTGAGTTTGGACAATGATACCTTGTGGTAACAAGGCAGAAATAACAGGTCTGATTCATTTTTCTGCTTCTAGCAACAAAGGATTCTGAATTACCATTGGTTGGCACTCACAAGGTTTCAATGCTGTATGTGCGTGTTCTGCATCTTTTATGAGCCCTAGCTCATTTTCATGGATAGTCCACAGCTGTGGAGGGATTACCTTTAATTTCTTCATATTGACATTCTCTCTACATCTCTTTTCTATGTTAAAATAGTGAAAAAGGCATCTTCATCTGTACAGATGTTATTTGAATATAACCCTAAAGGTTCGCTGGGAATACCTAGAAATACACAATCTGCTGTACAATAAATGCTGCGTCTTAATTTATATAATTAACAGATTTAAAAGGGCATAATTCCCTACAATAAAAGCATGCTGTTCTTTTTAGAGGACCAATCTGAATGTGAACATGTTTTCTTTCTAGTTAATCTAAAGGTACTTCAAACACTCCCATGCCCGGAATTGCCTGTTCAGAAACTGGAATGTGTTCAGCATTTGCTGAAGTCATTGTAAATCAAGTGGCTCCTGCATCAATGAGAAATACGATAGATTAATTCTGCACTGTAATACTGACAAAAGGGTTGTCCTAGTCAAGTTTTCCCAAGAGAAATAACTGTGTTTCCTGCTCATGGCTGTGCTAATGGTTTTGTTGCCATACTGGTGGCTACCAAGCAATATTCCATAGAGGAGGATTTCTTTCAGCTTGCTGTAGTGCTTGAACATTTGGAAACTTTTTTTGCTGTGCAGGCAGTGGACACTCATTTCGCTAATGTCCAGTATGACCACAATTAAAACAAGGACTTAAACCTTACAATTACTGCGGTGCTGTAGGGGGATAATAATTTTTCTGATATTATCCTGGGGGTTGTGTCTGCTAAAATCAGGATCTCTCTCTTTCCCATGATGTCTTCTTCCCCTTTTCCATGAGTCAGTATCAAACTGTTGGAGCTGAATGTCAACTAACTTTTTCTTTTTGTAAATCAGATAACAGTGGAGCAAACCACTAGGAAATAAATGCTCCTTAGCCAGTAACATACAAGGATATAGGTAAAATAAGCAATATTGCCAAGGAGCAAACCCGTGCAGAGTAAAGTCTTAAACATCAAAATGACAAGGTTTGAATAGCAGTTGAAATAAGTCCATAAACAGCATGTTCCACAAAAAATCCAATAAGCATTTATTAGATGCACCAAACAGGTAAGCGCTTTCACCAAGAGGCTTCTTCAGACCATTAACAAAATTCAAACCATTACTCCTCCTTTTTATATAATTGTTAATTAATTATGCAGATAATCAGTGACATCATTCCCTATACTTAAAGACAAAGTTAAAGCTAGTAAAAACATGTAACTATATCATCTCTAAATCGGACATGAATAAACTTTTATATAAATTTTTTCATGTATATAAAAACGCTTATTTCAGTTTCATCTCACAACTAGTTTCCTGTTTCTTAATACAGGTTTTAAAGAAATCTTATCATTCAGACCTGGACTGACATGTGCCTTAAGTTTAATAATCCATTTTATTTCTATTCTTTCGGTGTAATTTCTAATATCACCTCCCCTCATACTGGGGGTGTTCACCTGAAGGACCATAAACTTAAAGGTATGCAGGGTATCGGTTTCAAGGACATGTTTAGATAAAGCATTGGTACTAGACCTAATACGTATTTGATATAAGTGTTCTCTTACCCTGTCCCTAAGCCTTCTGTCAGTTTTACCAACATAGAAAGCAGGGCTGCGAGTACATAGGGCAAGGTAAACAACATGTTCAGTATTACAGTTGGCAACCACATCAAAAACATGACAATATGAAGAGATTGGATGGACAAACATACTATGGTTACAAATATGAGTGCAAAAATTACAATTGTTGCAGGGAGATGTACCTTTATTATAGGACCCATTGCTATGAACTGCTGTTATTTTTGGATAACACATGATTCTATGTAAATTCTTTTTATTCTTGAATAAAAATTGAGGAATCTCACCCACAACCTCTTTGATTTGTGAGTCAGCAGTTAAAACCCTCCAATGTTTATAAATAATCTCTTTGACATTATCAATTTCATGCATAAAAAATAAAGAAAATTTCTGAGCAGAATTAGTATAATTAGTTGGTTGTATTGCATTTAGTCTACTAGAATATGTAATACTGCCAATGTCAGAAAAATATGGGCAAGCTATATCATTTCTATATTGTTCAATGCCTTGAAATCCATTAGATATTTCATGAGTCCTATATGACCTAGCTAACAATCTGCTTTTTAAATTCATTAATTCATTTTCATATCCATCTTGTGTGGGGTTAAGCCTAGAGGCTCTAATTGCTTGTCCTTTAATGATGTTATTAAAAACATATTTTGGGTGCATACTCCCTCTATGTAACAATGTGTTTTTGTAACAAGATTTCCTGTGAACGTCAGTATTCAATTTACCAGTACTCAACCTCTCTGTAAACACATCTAAAAAAGTAATTCTGTAAACAGATTCAATCATAGTAAATTTCAGATAATCTGTAAGAGAGTTGATTTCATCAAAGAAAATATCCAATTCACTCTTACTCCTTGTCCACAGAAAAAAAAAAAGATCATCTACAAAACATTTGCAGAAAATCACAAATTTCTTAAATCTGGGTAGAGCAAACAGACTCTCTTTTTCCCAAATAGCCATAACTAGATTGGTGTAGCTACTGCCACAAGACATGCCCATAGCTACACAATTTTTTTGTATATACAAGCTGTCATTAAAGAGGAAGATATTATTATCCAACACAATTTCTAATAAGAGAAATAATAAGTCCACTCTAGTAGATTCAAGTTCTGTATGTTGTGTAAGAAACCTAAAAATACATTCTAAACCTTCTTGGTTAGGAATAACTGTAAAGAGTGACTTTACATCCAACGTCACTAAAAAGTAAGGAAAATCATAATTTACTGATTCCATTTTTAGATATAGGTCCAACAAAAACTGTTTCATATCCTTAAGAATAACAGGATTCATGTCCACTATGGGCCTTAATGCTTTTTCAATGTAAACTGAAATCGGCTCGGTGGCCCAACCCTCACCTGCTACAATGGGTCTCATAGGTGGACGGATTGGGTCTTTGTGTACCTTCGGTAAGCCTTGAATAGTAGGTATCAAGGAATTTTCAACCTTGAAAACCTAAAAAGGTCTAAATTAATTATTTCACTTTTGGTTAAGTCTTCCAAGGTGTCATATATCCTTGTCACACGGGTTTGCACTTCTTCTAAATGGATGTTCATATAAAACTTATTTTCATATAAAACCGACACAAGACTTAGGGACAGGGTAAGGGAACACTTATATCAGCTATGTATTAGGTCTAATACCAATGCTTTGTCTAAACATGTCCTTGAAACCGATACCCTGCATACCTTTAAGTTTATGGTCCTTCAAGTGAACACCCCCCAGTATGAGGGGAGGTAATATTAGAAATTACACCGAAAGAATAGAAATAAAATGGATTATTAAACTTAAGGCACATATCAGTGCAGGTCTGAATGATAAGATTTCTTTAAAACCTGTATTAAAAAACAGGAAACTAGTTGTGAGATCAAACTGAAATATACGTTTTTATATACATGTAAAATGTTATATAAAAGTTTATTCATTTTTAGTTTTAAAAATGTTTTGATATATATTTTTAGTAATGATGAACTAATGTCCGATTTAGAGATATATTTACATGTTTTTACTAACTTTAACTTTGTCTTTAAGTATAGGGAATGATGTCACTGATTATTTGCATAATTAATTAACAATTATATAAAAAGGAGGAGTAGTGGTTTGAATTTTGTTAATGGTCTGAGGAAGCCTCTTGGCAAAAGCACTTACCTGTTTGATGTATCTAGTAAATGCTTATTGGATTTTTTATGGAACGTGCTGTTTATGGACTTATTTCAACTGCTATTCAAACCTCGTCATTTTGATGTTTAAGAATGTACTCTGCACGTGTTTGCTCCTTGGCAATATTGCTTATTTTACCTATAACTTTTTCTTTTGTTCCCTTTCTTTCCTAAATATGTTGTCTGCTACATACTGTGCTTGATTCATAATTTCATGAATGCCCAGATTTGGCCAGTTTAAACCAACCTTTTTAATTTACTCTTGTATGGAAAGTGATAAGCCTTCTATAAAAGCTACTGACAACCCACTGTTTGCTGCACTTCCCATAGGTTTTGTTTGTCCAGAAAAACCTTCACACACACGTCATGCACTGCAAATATAGATTAATTTTCCTTTTGCACAATAGCCTTTGATTCTTGTCCAATAGGAAGTTGGGGGCATGCTGTGGTAATGGTTTTAATAAGTTATTTTTGGCTGCCAGAATTTAATCATGTGTGCTTTAGAATGTTTTCGTTTATATTTGATTTTTCTGAAAATTTTCTGAAAATGTCTGAGGATATAGAGGCTTTTAATACTACTCTCAAGCCTTCAATAGTTGGGTTTTGTTATCATACATGTCCTTCTAAAATCTGTATATTTGGTATTTCTCCTAATGGATGCATTTGTGTAGGAGGTATATTAAAATGAGTGGAAGAATTAGAATCTTTTTATTCTTCTTTATTTTGGTTAGCAGGGGTTCTCCACTGATATTCCTTCCCAGCTATGGCAACCAGAATCTGGGTGATAATTTGCTTAATCTTTTCCAAATGTTAGCTTTTGGTGATGAACTTTTATAGGATCATCGAAGTTTCTAAGCTAGTAGCCCTACAACCTTTTTACACCTAGAAATTCATGCTCCAATTTTCCCAATTATCAATGTCCATGGGCTAGAATAGCTTTGATGCATGCCTGTGCCTTATGGCATCTACAAAATGCCCCTGACAATAAGGGACTCAGGTGAAAAGCCAGGGCTGAATTTGCAATTTCTCATCCATTGGTCCAAACTGTGTTTGAATAGGCTTAGGGAAGAGCTCTGTTTCACACAAATGGAGAGTCTGTTCCAGAGAAGGGGTAATCACTGAGACACATGCGTGTTACTCCAATATGTTTTGTTTATGTCACAGATGAGGTTTAGATCCTTAGATCAGGCAATGCCAGTGCTGTTTGTTTTGCAATGTGTATCAGATCCATCAGGGCTGCATCAGAGAATGGCTAATAGATTAGGTATAGATCACCCCTCAGTAGTCTGTAGGAGTCCAAGTACAGGGACAGAGCTTTGAGGTGGACCACATAGGGCACATTATTAACATCCTGTATTCTTTTAGTGAGGAACCTCTGTGGCAGCTTCAGCTGTTGGAAATGCTTGATCATGTACATTCCAAAGGGTGATTTGTACTCAATTATTGGTCTAATGAGAGCTGAGTATAATAGGACTATGATCTCCTTAAATCTGGATGCCACATCCTTATTATAATTTGCACCATGTAGAAGGATTTTCTTATTACTGTGGACAGATCCATTTCTGTTCACTAGATTCTGTTCTATTATTTATGTCACCTCCTCTCTCCTGTAGTGATAGTGCGCTGGTTTCTTTAACATTCCTGATATTTAAGGATAAAATACTTGAACACCTTAGGGATATCAGGAATCTTAAAGAAACCAGCGCACTATCACTACATGTAGCTAAGGAGGGTAAAGAACATAAATTTAGCTTTATGGTACTAGAGATTCTGCATAGTACCAAGAGAGGAGGTGACATAAATAATAGAACAGAACCTAGTGAACAGAAATGGATTTTGCGCTTTCAAGCTGATAAACCTCCTGGTTTAATTTTAAGCAACAGAGTTTCCCTGAAACCCTTCCTTAAAGCACGGCCATTAAAGCATTGATCTCTCTTTTAATATTTTATCATGTATATTTCAACAGTCCATCTTTTATTATGTTTTACTATTGTATTTACCAGTTTTAAGTACATATTGTTCATTTAGTCTGTTTTATTCAATTTTTTAACGATCTATAGATTCTACAGATGTATTTTATCACATGGCTTTTAGCTATGATGCACATTTTATCTGATTTTTGATTGGATGTTTTAGTGTTTAAAAATGTAACTGCTATTCTATCTTTGTTGGTCTGAAAAAGTGGATGTTATTCCGAGAAAGCACTTACCTACTACAATAAAGGACATATTGATTTTCACTGCTGTGTGGAACCAGATTATTTTTCTTAATCTTGTAGTCTCTGGTTTTTGCATCTGATTCCTTATTTGGTTCAAGGGCTGTTTTCGTTTGCTCTCTTACTACTAGGTCTACTCTTAGGGAAGTGTTATCGAGGTTGTAATTTGCAGTGTTGATTGTCTTCCCAAAGGACATAATTATGCATTTTTTGCATTGAGCTGTAGGTCATGGTTCTGGCATGAGTTATTTGTCTATG